>NW_009626804.1:0-9832 GCF_000690535.1 Cariama cristata
CACCGGCTCTTCTGTCAAAAGCACTTTCCGGCACCCGCGGTTATGCTCGCGTTTTCTGTCAGCGCGTTTCTGTGGGAATGCTTCCCCCGCCCCCCTCCCCGAGTTGGCAGGAAAACTTTCCAGTAAAAATGAAGTCAAAGGCAATTCCCATACTGTAGCATCTTCATTAAAGAAAGCTACGTGCGCTAACGAAAATAATTGTTTGCCAAAGGGCAGACTCAAGGCTAGCTTGTACCCAAATTCTGTAGTTTCCCCCAGTGTTAAAACTTTATAGCTGCTGTCTGAAGCTTCTGTAAGAAAAGACCTCAGATGACCTGTATGCAGTTTACTGTAACTTTATAATGCATTACATTCCTAGAAGTGGTATTCAAATTATTCTAATGTCTTTTTCTTTCTCTTCTAGGTGTTTGTTTCAGGATGGTAAGGCAATGTCTGATTTACCAGTTCTACTTTACAGTGTAGTATTTCCAGTGCTAAAAATACTACAGCAGGTCTGTAGAGTATAAACATATCCAACTGCTGTTTTGAGTTCTAGGTTAGATGGTTAAGTATTGCAAGTGGATTTAAAAGGAAAACAAATATTTGTTTTACATTACTGTTATATTAAATGGATTTTTAAAAGCTTACTAATGTGTTGCTTATTTGTGTAGTATCTAAAGATTGTGTTTGGATTGCTTGTGATAAAACAGCCACAAGAGCATTATAACATTTTAATCCATAGAAAGGTTAAATCTGAAGTTATTGATATTGGCTTCTTGAAACAATGTGTTCCAGTTTAATTTTTTAATGGTAATTATAGTACCTGTATTTAAGGAAGCTTACTGTATTTCCTTGTAACAATGTGTTACGAGCATGCAGGCTGTGGCTCATATCCCAGCCAAGTGTCTCCACCAGCTCTGAACATGCAGCAGGTAGTTTTTCATTTCACAGAAACCCAAGAAACAAGAGGACACAATTCAAATAAGAGTTCTTTGCTTGAAAATAGTGGACTGTGCTTAATATTAGACCTGAAAGTGTTTATACATAGTTTATATGTATTGTGAAATAGTGCAAAATTGAAATGGTTAGAGGATTACAATATAGTATGTCTTGAATGTAACTATTCTATCAAGTGGAAAGCGTGTGTCCACACATTATGTGGTGGGCAGGTGCAAGCTTGCTCCACCTGGTTTTGAGCTGACCTGGAGCCGTGTAAACACATACCACACAGTGCCAGTCCTGAGCTGATAAGCAATGTTGAGAAGTGGATTGTCAGCTTCATTCCCATGCTTTTGGACAAGTTAGTATGGAGAAGTGGCTCATAATCACCTTGAAAAATACTCTTCATAGTTAGCAACACCTTTTCATCGCCTGGATTACCCCAAAATTAGTTTCATCTTTTGGAATGTAGTCATATTGACCTGAGGTTTGGCTGTTGGCATTAGAATAAGTCTTTAAAGAGACTAATAATGCAGTGTGCTCATTTAGTATCTCTGTATTCTTTTGGGTATTACTGCATATGCTCTAAAATGTTTGGTGGCTGTTCTCATCAAAATGTATTGAAAACTCTCAGTCTTACTGTTAGAGCCTTCAGTCTATTGATGTTCTGTACTAGAAGATTAAAAACGTGGGCTACATGGTCTTACACCTCTTTACTAAATGTGTAAGAAGCAAAACAGAGGAGGTACTTTTGATGTAAATGAATTTGCTGTTAATGAAATGAAGTACTGTGTGTTGGCTAATAGTGTTTTTATTATCCTACATGGAACAAAAATTTAATGGATTTCTGCAGAGCAGGCTTTCTGTTCCTCACCATTTTGGTGTTCAGATTGCAAAACCCATACATATATTTCATATGTACATGAAAGAAAATGAGAAAGTTTCACAAAAAATATCAAAAAACAACGTCCTTGGAAATTCCTGATTTCATCACAAGAAGTGAATAATTGGGAAGCTGTAATTTGTTGTGGTATTGTAAAAGTATTAGAAAAGCAGTATAATTAGTTTGTCCTTTGCTATTTTTTTGTAGTAATGTGGGAGCTGAAGGTAGAATTTAAGGAGTGAAAGTCAGATGGAAAGGATTTAAAATCAAACTGGAGAAAAGGAACTATGAAGTTTGTACATGTGGCAAATTTAATGAGTTTAGACTGTGATTGTTGAAGAGGCAAATAAGCAGTGATAGGAGCTATGGAAAGGAACAGAGGAGGTACAAAGTGGTGTGGGATTAATAGAGTCCTTTGTGATCAAAATTGTGTTAAAAGTCCCTGAAATAAAGGGAGCAAGTATTTGGCTTCCCTGTGAGTGGGCAAAAAGCCTCACACCGTCAGAAGGTTTCTATGCCTGTACCTACGATAAAGCAAAGAGGAAGATGACTTCTATTATGAGCAATGTAGTGTCTCAGTGGGAGCCATTATATCTATAGGTTTTGAAGAGAAGTATTAAAAGCTGAGAAAATGGAAGTGGGAATTCATTCGTGTTTATTACGTATATGTAGGATCTCATTCTTGTTCAAAAGTTGGCTGCTTCTGCTGCAACTTCAGAGCTGACAGGACTATCTCAGTGCCTGAGTATGAGCATCTATAGATTTTTTTTTCTTAAAATGAAAGTGGGTTTTTAAGTGGTATACATGTGGTGTATGTGCTGACATTGATTATCCTCTTTCATTATTTTTCAAATCAGTACACAGAAGAAGAAGCTAGGAAATTAGGAGTGGTTGGCTGGGTTAAAAATACTCGTCAAGGAACTGTAACGGGCCAAGTTCAGGGCCCAGAAGATAAAGTAAATGCCATGTAAGTATTTTCATGTGTTTATAGTCTTACTAAAGCCATTTACAGAAACATTTTTAATCCAAAGTGACAGGTAGAATCATATGTCAATAATGTAACAGTACTTTAAATAATCAGTTTTGGTTTTGAGGAGATAGCTTTTAAGCTGTAGAAAAGTCTTTAAGCTTTAAAAATAGCATGTGGCATCAGCCAGTTTTAATTTCTAGTGTCACACAGTTTGTCAGTATATTTCCTGAATGTATTTTTTGCTTGTGAAATGAAGGAAAAGCCTTTATTCTTATGCGTGAGGACAGATGTGGGTTTTAATTCTTCAAAATATCTCTAAAAAATGGACCAAAGAACTTCTTGACATGCTTGTTAAGCCTGTGCTTAAGTCAATTTAAAGGAAACTGAGTTTAAGTATGATTTTTTTTCCTGATTTAAAAATATATTAATACATATTTCAGCAAAGACCTGTGGTCTCTACCATCTGGAAATAAATTTTGAAATATTTTGCTGTCTTTAAAAGAATGAATATGACTTTCTGTATTAAACTGCTGATTTCCAAATGCTTACAACTATCACTCAGGAAATGATGCCTGGAAAAACACAAAGCCCAACTGATTTGCTTCCAACTGTCATTTTTTGCAAGTGTGTATAGGGATATTGTTGGGAGTTTTTAAAAATCCTTCAGTGGTTTGTTCTCTCAACAAAAAATGAGTGATGGTGAAACTTTCCTTTAGGTTTTATTAGGCAATTATTAGTGCAAATTCTGCTAGCACTTGTTGATACAGGAATTGCTTCAAAACTGAACTTAGAAAAAGTGAAGTTGGCTTTTTGCAGAGAAAATAATGGTATGTTATCTGGTAAAGAGATTTATATATGATTATCTGATGTGACAGAAGTACTTGTAGTAATTTTCTTTGGTCTTGAACTTACTGAACATTAGGTTGCTTATCTTGGGCTGTAAAACATTTACAAAGCCAGAGAACTGTTAGTTGTTTGTTTTCTAGGTCAAGTTTATACTTATTTTCTGGAAGACCTTTGTTAATAGCCTGATCTAAATATTTTGTAAATTTAATATCTTGGTGTCATCTCTAGTTGATTTAGAACACCAAAAATGAATGTGTGAGAAATCAGGATTTGGTTTCCATTTTAGGTATTTTTTTAATTTAAAAATTTCTTGTCAGTTTTATTCTTGTTAAGCAGGTTAAGTGAAAGCACAGCTTAGGTCCTGATATTTCTTATTTTTGCATTAACTAGGATTGCTGCAGAATGCAGTGGTTTTTGTCCATCCTTTACCTTTCCTGTTATGTCTTGATGGGATTTAAAGGAATCTGCACTTACACAAGCTTCCTGGTGTTAGTGTGTAATATGGGATCTTGTATTAGAGCTGCAAAATTGGACTACAAGCCTAGACTTGTTCTCAGAGATGTTGACATACGAACTATTCCAAAAAGAAATAAATTTTTTTCATTGTTACACAATTTTAAGTAGGGTCAGCAAGCTGAATTGCCACCAAAAAAAGTTGAAGCTTTTGTTGTATGTCGTGTTTGATATTCAGAGCAAATAAAAGGCAGTTTTGAGTTGCTGCTTCTTCATTTCATGCTGGAAATCAATGTTTTCCTCTGATGTAGGACTAATGTTGCAATGTTGAAGTATGATTTTGAAGTATGCATTGAGATATGGCTTATTATTGGAGACCCTAGAGTGGAATGCTGAAGGAGAAATGGTTCACTTTTCCTTGCTCCTTGTGTGGGCTCTGATATATCGAAAAGGTGATAAGCTTATTTTTGGCATTAAATTGGTGAACTTGCACTTGACAAGGGAACAATTGTATATGAACAGCTACTTTGAAAGGCCCCTATTTCTCTCTGCTAGTACATGTTAATAGAAGATCAAAAGAGGTTTGAGTTTTGGAATTTTTTTCAGAACTTACAGCATTTTTTTGTAATGCTCAGTCATGCTTCCTAGGAATTCATAATACTGTGTTCTAGATTCAAGAGTTGTTTCAAATGCTATATTAAATAAAAACAAAGTGAGGCGCTCTTCTACCATAGCAAATTAATATGAACCAGTAATACTAGACATACATTTGTATTCAAACTATAATAAATAATCAGGAAGAAATTCTGACACCAACTTCCTATGCAAGCTCTGGTTTGTATTTGCTAGATATTGAGAACTTAAGAGACTGTATTTGTGTGATGCCTCTTAAAAATTTGGAGATCTCCATGTTCAAAGAAAAACAACACTCTTCAAAGAAATACAGTACATGAATCGATGTTGTAAGGTCTTTCAAGAAAGGTTCCCGGTGAGTGCTATTTCAAATATTGGATCAACGTGTTACTGTGTAGAAATCTTTCAAGAGTAGCTTGTGTCGTGTCTTTTGGACAAGTGTTTTCACACTTGCATAAGCTTCTAAATTAAACTTTAGGCACAAAATAGTCTCATTTTCAGAGGTGCAGCACTTGAACTTTTAAAAACCATGTAATAATGGTAATAAAATGACTTCTCAGTTTTACTGATTCTGACTTGGTAGTTTTTCTGGGGAAAGGGGTGTTTTGGTGTATTATAAACAACATTTATCTTTTCATGATGCTAAAAAGAATCAAGGCCATGGATTTAAAAAGAGTGAGGATGCCATAAGAAAGTGTAGTTCTAGAAAAGGTAAATAGGAAAAGCAATATGGGAGGCAGGAATGAGGGATAAGAGTTTGAAGAAGACAAAGATAGAGGAAGCGTAAAAAAAGAAAAAGCGGGAGAAACACCATGAGGCAATTCAATGTTACCAGAAGCATGGAGTGAATAACAAAGCATGCCTTTGTTCTGGAGCAGTAATGCGGCAAACCTCTAAGGCAACTGTTTTCCAGCAGCAGTTCGTTGCTCCTGATTTTTCTGACCCTTTTTATTCTGCTTTGTATTGCTACTTGTATTGTGAGGCACAGCTAGGAAGTGTCCAGTACAGACTCAAGAAACAATGCCTTTATGTGATTTTTTTTTTAATGCAGACTGCAAGGCAAAAGATAATCTGGAAGGAATTGAGAGCAGTCCTGGTGATCCATTTTAAGCATTATTGTAATGCATGTGTAGAGTGACCGGAACCAATATAAAGTGGAGAAAATAAGATTTAGAGCAGGAGAGTTGAAGGTATGACTATCCATCCATACTTAAAGTTCTCTAGTGGAGTATGTTAGAGAAGATCTATTCTGAAGATCAGTTGGCCATGTAACTGCTGTTTTTAGGAGAGTCTTGGGTAGTCGAGCACAACTTTATTCTGTTAGAACTGAGGGGTTAGGTGCCAGAAGGCAGCCAGAGGCTATGTATCTATCTACTGATGCAGATGTGGCGCGGAAGAGTGTTTGCTAATGCAGGCAGTGGGCTGTGGGTTTGGTTCCTTCCCATCCTGCCAGGGAAAAGAGCTGGCCTCTTGCCTGAGCCTGGTATAGTTTCTTAAGCAGTGTGCTGAAGTCTGGATTTTGTCCTAAGATAGGGAAGTAATTTGTTCCCTGTGGACATAAAATATGATTATGATTAATTACTTTGAAAGATGACATGCAAAATAGTTTGCTCTGGAGCATGTAACAACTTAGCAGGGGCATTCTGACTCTTGCAGAAATCCGTGGAAAATGATAGGCAAGTATGAAGAATTGGGGCCTGAAAAGTGTTGCATGTACAAGAAGTTGTATTCCTTATTGGATCATTCACTTAGTGCTGAACATGGGTGTAAATTTTGTTGAAGTGGTGCTGGGAGGCTGACTTTGATTTATGTTCTGTAGTGGTGAAATGTTGATCATGCTGAGAATTGGCAGAATTTAGTGACTTTTCTGATGCTAGGATTTTGGTGTGAATTTCACTGAAATGCAAGTTTAAGGTATGAATGAGCAGGTTTTGATTTTAGATATTTTCATGTCAAGATTTGTCTTCAGTTTGTTTTTAATGAAAAACTTTTAGATTCTCAAAGATCAGGTGACTTTTACATAATGTATTTCGAAGGCAGTTGTTTTTACTTTAATTGGGAGATCTTGTAGACCATTTTAGAGGGTGTTTCTAAAGTCTTGAGAGCTTTGACCTGTGAGCTTACCTTAGCATCCCTTGCTTTTAACCTCTAGATGGAGCTGTCTGTTCTGTAGAGACTCTCAACTCTACATGCTGCATTTGAAGGGGATCTATTTTTAGACTGTTGTGGTAGAATCCATCTTTTTCTTCTCTACCTTTTTCCATACTGTATTTTATCATCCTGTTCTGTTTGCTGCTACTGCTCCGCATAGATAACACCCGTTATCCTTAGATACTAAAAGCTCATTTTCAGTCTTTTACCTGTCTGTAAGCCAAAGAATACTGAAGTCACAAGAAAAGCAGAGTTGCAGCATTTCTAAAACATAATGACATAAGGCTTTTATGGTAAACTGAAGGCTTTTTTGCCAGCCCAGATATTGTTAAATGAGGTAGAGGAGGTAGTCCTTTGGCTTCTTTTTTTCAGGAAGACTTATAATACAGGGTTTTTATTATAGTATCTTGTGATATTTTTTTTTCCATTTTATTAAATAAGGTTAGAGCCTTTGTAGTCATTGTGCCTGTTGCCATAGCAACTTGCATTGACAGGCTAGAAATCACTTTCCTATGAGAATTTTTTGAACTTTGAATGATGATATATTAACTATCCATTAAAAAAGAAAGACAAGACTCTTGTAGATGGCCAAACTCAGAATTTGTTCCGAAAATCAAAGGTTTCAAAGCAGGCTCACAGTTTAAAATATAAAATCTTAGGACATTTTTTAGACACAAGCAGTATATAAGAGCATGGTAAGTATCTTTCCTGTATTTGTAGAAAGGCATGACATTACATATAGATTGCTTGTCTTGGAAGTTGTTTTTAATTGTAAATTAATGCTAATTTAATGTGAATATTTTAATTTTTAATATCAATGTCAGTTAAGACTTAAATACATGTGACACAAGACTGGAAAATTACTTCAGTGTATATCTGCATAGAAAAATCTAGATTTTTACCACATAAAAGGGGAGAAGGGAACTCTGTATTAGTCAATATCACAACTGTCATTGTCTGTTTTATTGGTCAGGTCTATCAAAGAGTCCTGTCTGGACCAACTGGCATTGAATAAATATTTTTTCCTCAATATAATTTTTTAATTGTTTGCAGAGAATAGCCCTGGTAGCATGAAATGAAACTAAATGCTAGTAAAAACACCCCTCCATATTTAGACTGAGACTGGGTTCCTGGAGCAAAATTCTAGACCTTAATACCTAATTCATGTTGAGTTATAAAATGAACAGATTTTAGTCTGTATTTGAGATTTTTCTGTTTTAAGAAGGATATTTTTAAAATTTTCAACTTGATCTAAATTTCTTTAGGAGAAGAAACTAACACTTCTTTGCACATGAACCTACACATAATGGTAGAAATGAATCTGCAGGGGACGCTTGTACAGATGAGGAAGTGGTTTAGGTTTTTAGATACATTTGAGACATCTGTGATACACCCAGAAGCCTGCTATTGAAAAGAAGACAAAAGCAGTTGAGTGAAAAGTTTGGAAAGGTTGGAAATAAGATGGATATGGGGAGGAATATGAAAGTCAATTTGGGTTTGGCAATAGCTGATCTGTAAAATAATGTGATTGCAGACTGGAAATCAGTAAACTCAAGAAGTGGTGAATAACATCAGACTAGCAGAAAAGGTACAAAACTTTCAGAGCTACTTTTATGTCTGGGGGCAGAGGGGCAGCATGATGCAGTAACCAAAGATGTGCTGTAAAAAAAAAATTATGGGAGATTGGTCCTACGTATAGAAGAAATTCTGCAATCTGTTAGTATGGAATGTCAGAGGGATGAGCAAATTGTGGTGGAAGTGAAATATCAGGGTGGGGCTGAAACCAAATTTATGGTTAAAGATGGTAGAGAGGATTTAGTGAGAGAGATTGTTAGACTATTTTAATACAAGTACTTCTAAAATTAAGTAGGTTGTGAGAAACTCTTACCATTATTGAAATATGAATGCAGTTCTCAGAATAGACTCCAAATTCATAGGTTACCTTTTCAGGGATGTAATTATTAAAAGGTTGTAAAAATTTATTACTGGAGTGATTTAATTACTAGTCATATTTAATGAATGCATTGGCTGAAATTCCATTACTTCTTTTATCTAATCAAGGAATGTGTAGGCCAAGGTGAATGTTAGCATCCCACACGGCCAGAAAAGCATATAGACACAAAATTGCAACTGCTAGATTTGAAGTTGATCGTGTAAAGAATACTGGTCATTATGTGCTTCAGTGTTACAGAGAACATTTATAAAACTGTGAGGACTAATACTTTTTGCAGAGCACTTAACGTTTACCTTGTGTCTTGTCAATGAGGAGGCTATGTGCTGTAATAGTATGGCTGATATTTCCTGGATATGCTATTCTTAGGAAGCGGACAGTGATATATTTTGAAGGAAAGGGGAGAGGGAAATGAAAATCACATTCTTAAGCTTTCTTTTTTTATTTTGCTAAAATGTGAGATAGTGAAAAAGGGTTAGGAAGTGTTCTCATTTGATTGTAATGAAATACAGTTTTTATATTAATCACTGCTGAAGGCAATTTACAGTATTTCAGTGACTCAGTAGCAGTCAGATGACAAGAAATAAGATGGGGTTTTCATAGTTCAGTGTGAGTCCAAGTATAACAAGCTCAGTTTTTTGGTTTTATTTTTTAAAGATAAATCTAACCTATACTGGAAAATTAAATTGTGTTAAACTATAATCTTTGTGGCTCATATAATGGTAAATGTGACTATCTCTTTTCATACTGAATATTTGAGGTATTACTGTCTTATCTATGGTTATTTGTTTATTGCTTAAAATTGACAGGCTAAATTGTGCACTGTTAAGTTACGCAGGCTCAGAGCTTGGTCCTCTAAAGTAAATTTTCTAAATATTACTGATGATGACCTGGGAAAGGATAGAATTAAAACTTGTTCTTTGGAGTTTTAGCAGTTTGTCCTGGTTTGGCTAAAACGGGGCTATTTTCTCCTTTCAGGAGTTTTTCTTTCTGTTAAGTCCCTTCTAAGTAAGTGCACTTTCTGAAA
>NW_009626805.1:0-1150 GCF_000690535.1 Cariama cristata
CAAGGTGAGGTTTCACCGTGTCTCCCCACTGCCCCAAAGCTGCCGCTATTGGAACCAGCATCTGAGGCAAGGGGGAATTTAGAGGGTCTCTGCAGGCTCAAAGCCTCCCTGGGTTTGCAGGGCACGTTTGCACAACAGCAGGTAGCTAGGAAAGGCTTTGAGCTGGGCAGGTGGTTCTCAGGCAGTATGACATGCTGGTAGAAGCTTTGCCGACATGTGTCTGCCCTCTGACAGCTGCACACCCTCACCCCCCTCTGCCCACCCACGCAGTCCTTGTGCTGTCTACACAGGCACCGTGCACAGCCTCTCACTCTCCTACACACCTACGTGCTGCACCCTCCCAGCTCTGGTGGAAAGCATCCCTCTCCCCCCCACAGACGAGCCACCCATGAGAGGAGAAGTGGAGAGGAGAGGGCTGCTGGCCTGCAGCTTGCCCCTGGGGACAGTCAAACTCTGTGCTGGTCAGAAGTGAAAGAAAGATGGGTTTGACCCACTCTTAGGTCCTAGGCTTACTGGCCAGCCCCTCAGCACAGGCTCTGTTTCTCCAAAAGTGATTCCCTTTGCCTGAAGGTTCAGAGCAAAATTAAATTGTGTTTCATGAGAGAGGGCTGGGGGAGAGAGTGGCTGTGTTTGTCTCCTGCACGCGCACTAGCATGGAGGGTGGTGACAGCAACGGAGTGTTCAAGGTTCTTTTTCAGAAATAACTTTTTTCTCCCAGATAACTTTCATGATTCAACATTTCTGAGAAAAATGGTGGCAATAATAAAAGCAAGTGCAAAGCAAGCCTGTAGGCACTGGATCGGTAGTGATGAACAACTAAGAGACACCTTCGACAGAACTGGAGGGGAAGCTGCTCAGAACCGATCAAGCTTTCACTCCCACCTCCCTCATTCTCCTGTCACGACTACTGAGAATAAAAATCCTCCAATATTCCCTCAACTCGTCAATCTGAAGTAGACTGAGCCTTGCAATAGAGATACGTGACCCAGCCTGGATTTTATCTTTAAATAATCAGACAGTGTTTTCTCCATATTTTAACAGCTTACATCAAAATAATAATAAGAAAGAATTACAGAGAAACCTTTTTCTGTCATGAAAGACTCCTGACTGAAGGGACTGCATCTCATGAAAGACATTAATCCTCCCTGTG
>NW_009626805.1:1404-8295 GCF_000690535.1 Cariama cristata
GAAGGGAAGGGAAGGGAAGGGAAGGGAAGGGAAGGGAAGGGAAGGGAAGGGAAGGGAAGGGAAGGGAAGGGAAGGGAAAAAACTGTTTTCCACTGGAATGGAAGAAGGGTGAAGCAGATTATTCCCCACATTCTCATTAAAATGCTCCAGCAAATTGATGCGCATGATTTGTCACTGTCAAAATACTGGCTTCATATTTTAGAATATAGTAAAAAACCCTCCTCTTTCAGTGCTGTTGTGTTGATATGATGAGCTGTTGGCAGGATGGGGGAGAAGTTGTTTGGGGATGAATTTGCCAATGCGTGTGCATGTGTATGTAAGAGAGAGATGGGTAAATAAGGAGGTTAGCACAAGGAGTAAGTGAATAACAAGAACAGTAGTTAATTTGGAGTCAACATTAAAAAGTAACAGTATTTACTGCAGGAATTTGATTTGCTCCTGCTGTAAAATCAACATCATGAGAGAACTCAGATGTGTGGCATTCAGAAATATCATCTCTCTTTTCCTTCTCTGGGGAGATAGTTTCTCTGGACAGAGTCTGGTTGTGACCCAGGAGATGGAGTATTTCCCCATCTTGCTTTTCAACCATAGGTAAATCACTTCCACCACGTGTCAAGATTTTCCTGTCTTTTGAATAAGGTAGGGATTATGCCATATGCCTTTCTCTGGAAGACCTTGACAGCTGGGCCTGAGGAACACCTGTAAGCGCAATTTATTGTTGTTATTATCTATTGAGCAGATGTCGTGCAGAAATTAGCACAGCATACCGCAGTCAGTCCCTCTCGCTCACGTCAGCGCTGATGTTGCTGAGTGTCCCCACTCCAGTCTCCCCCGCTGGGCAGTTGTGTGGAGGGGCTTTCTCTGGTATAGACCCTTTCCCAATATGTCCCTTCAGCAAGCGGCATGGGAAGCCATAGGCATAATCTATACAGTTGTCAGCCAGCTGGTGTTTCCATTATCTAGTTCAATAACCTGGGCTACACTTGATGATGACTGGCAAATGACGGTAGCTTGGTTCCCGGATCTCCTAGTTCTTTATGCTTAGACATGTAAAGCAGAATAAAATATAGTTCCTGTTGATTCCATGCTCTGACACAGCCTGCTCAATATCTTTCAAGGCTTTGCTTTAAATTGCATCCCAAATTATGTATCATTTCTTCCAACTCAAAATGTGCATTGCCTCAGCCCCATTACTTTAACATTCAAGATACAGTCTGATGGTGATTTTTCTCTGAAATGAGTGAGTTAATCTCTGCTATTTGCTGTGATAGTTTGGAAGAAATGAATGCTCTCTGTGGTAAACCCAGTGCTGCTTGCCTTAAGTTATCACTTAAATACAAGCCTTAGGAAGTTTTTGTAGGCTTTTTTTTTTTTCTTTTTTCCAGTTGGTTAGCTTTCAAAATTTGAATGCCCACAATGTCTGGAAAGGTTTCCTGTTTGGTTAGGCAAAGTTGACTGGCCATGAAAAGCAGCAGGCAAGGCCTGATGTCTTCAATTTAGCAATGAAACAAATATAGCATGGTTGGCAGCAGAGCTGAGTGCCTTTATGCTGACCAGCTTCCAGTCTGCCTCGGTGGAGACGTGAACACTGAGAGCAAAAGGGAGCTCAGTCCTTTCCTCATTCAGCTCTAGGTTATACTACTGAGGTTGTCAGGATGGACCTCATCTTCCTGAAACAGTAAACTAATGCTAAGCTCCTACTCAGAGTGAGAAATGACCTTCAGAGGCCAACTCAGTCATCTTTCCTAGTTCCTCCATATCCTTGCCTGAAGTACACCTATACCTTGCAGACAAGCGTCTGATCAGGTCCCGAAGATCTCTGGTGATGGAGATTCTCCACCACCCCCAGGCAATCCATTCAGTTCATTGTTATCCTTTCAGCAAGGATAACTTGACACTTCCTTGCAGCAATCTAAGGCCTTAGTCCTTATGACATGCCCAGTGGATACAGAGAACAGATAAATCCTTTCCTCTCTGCAGTCTTTTACATACTTGAAAGTGGCTGCTATATCTTCTCTAGATGAAGCCACTCTATTCCCTCAGTCTTTCCTCTTGGGTTGTGTTCTGGAAACCTCTGAAAGAAAGACTGAAGAACCTGTGTTATTGTGTCTGTTGTGCAAGTATGTGAGAGCTGAGGGCAACCCAGCACCGAGGTCAGGCAGATTGACAGCATAGTTTTAGGTAACCAGGTTTTAATCATTTTGACCTAGATTGCCAGTTGTGCTGCATCAGTTGTGCTGGGGTTTCAGTGAGGAGGACACTTATTAACAAGGGAAGAGATGGTAACTAAACAGTTGACAGATGGTCATGACTTTAGCACACTGTCAAGCGCATGCTGTATCTGAATTTATGACTTAAGCTACTGAACCTCTTTTTCAGCTCCCATCTGGCCAATCTTCACCTGCTGTCCCCTTCTCCTTCCTTCAAGGACAGTGTTGAGTAAGAAAGGGGTTTTGTACAGCCATACCTCCTGCCTCAGTGTGCGGAGTCTTCCTCAGGCTGATACAGCTGCTGTTTTCTCTTTACAAACCTCCCAGCTTATGATTAAGTGTAAAACTAAGCTAGGAGGTAATGCTTGGTGTACAAGGTATTTATGCAGGGACACGTTATGATTCAGATAGTGGCACACGTTGAAAAATAATCCAGACAGTTCTAAAGTAAATGACTAAATAATCTGCCACCTAGCAACATATCCATAGCTTGCTGTATCTTTGTATTTGAGAGAGACATTTTCAGGTCAATAAGCCATATGAACAGAGAGGAGAAATGGAAATGGGGGAAAAAAATGCACCCAGAACCCTATTCTTTCAAAAGTGCTTGTTCTCCACCTTCCCCGTGACAATGCCCTTTAGCAAATGGATTTCCAGCTCTTCAGAAGACAGAGTGAAAGGTTTATTGACAAAGAGTCGATTGCCTCCAAATGAAGAATGAGTTGTTGAGTAGGCTGTAAAAGATGTTTTATGTTTATCGAACAAAACCCATTTTCTGAACACCTGAACAGCAACCCACTGCACAGACTGGGCTGTCATCATTTCTGCCAGAAAGTCCAAGACTCAGGCGGCCTCAGTAGCATGAACACCAAGGGTATATTTAGACAAGAAAAAACCTGATTGCTTTCTAAGATGTGTCTTAGGAGTCTTCTCACTCACAGTATTTCTTTTTAAACAGGACTTGATGTCTAGGGTACAAGGAAGGCCATCCTTCAAAATATTAGCTTGTCTATGCTCTGCCTGAGTTGGTGCTGGCTACCTGGGACTGCTTCTCCTCCTGCAACCAAGGAGCTGCCACGATGGCTCCATTCCTCTGATGCTGGCAGTGACTAACAGGGAGAGTCCTGTGACTGTGGGATACCGGCTGTTTACAGGTGCTCAGCAAGGAATACAGAGCTCTCACTACAAGAAATGAGAGCAGTCACTAACACTGCCTCATCCTGCGTGAAAGTCCTTACGTATCTCTCTGTCCTTCCTAGCCTATCTATATCTCCCTCATTCTTGGAGTCATACAAACATCTAAAGACCTTTTGGGGAGCAGAGGAGAAAGACCAAGCAGCCAATGTGCTTCCAAGGACCTGGGATATTGCGTTGTTTATGATGCTCCAGGCTGCTCTAGATGGCCTGTGCAATGAAGAACCAGGCCTGGTTGAAACAAATCACAATTTAAGGTGTGCCCTGCTGTGTTAGGAAAGCTGTTGCAAAAATCAACATTTGACTCATTTGCTGCTTGCTGGTGGTGTTGGGAAAGAAACTTTTGCAGTCAAGTAAAGTTCAGTCTGTCAGAGCGTACCAGCACGAAGAGAATGTTGATGATAGGCGGGAAGGGGGTTTTGCAGGAGGGAAGGCACTTACAGGCCTGAGCTCAGGCCAGGGCTGTTGTCTCTGGCTGTGATGCACCCTGTCCTCCATCTCACTGGCCTTGCAGGTGCCCCCGAGCTCTATCCCCATAATGGTCTGGGGATTCTCTGCCTAATGGGCCTGAGATCCTTCCCTTCAAGTGTCTACGACTGTCCCCTTCTTCAAACCCTGCCCACAATACTGGCTCAGCACCAGAGGAATCGCTGAATGCAGTGGCAAAAAAAATGTAGAAAAAAAAAGCTCAGGCAATGAAAAGGAGGAACAAGAGAAGGGGGAAGTACTACAATCATTTCTTCCTGCAAAGCTCTGAGCATCCTCTGCAGGTCTGTGTGCTCTCAAATTCCCATCATCCCCAGCAGGCATCCCCATATCAGATATTATACCCTGACAACAAGGTGTCATTCTGTGACTTGGTGGAAATCTTCTCCTTGCTTTCAAGATACTTTGGGTAGCAGGAAAAGTGCACAATAAAACATCTCTTTTTGTTTCAGCCAACTGATTTGAAGCTCCTGAGCCATAAAGCTCAAGCCAGCTGAGCAGTCCCATCACTCCCAGGTGAATACCACAGTGAGGAAAGGTGTTGGACCAAGGTTCCTTTTGTTCTGCATCATTTCCAGGCAGGACACTGAGGGAACAGAGCTCTTAAGCAGCAGAGAATTAAAATAATAAATGTAAATGGTGTTTATTGCAGGGGAGTATTAAAACCCAGAGTAACAGGCATGAATATGTGAGGGTGGTCATCTGAAGCAATCTGCTGTCAGCAGAAGCAGCTACTGCTCCAGAAGTTGTGCACTGCCCTTTTTCACAGGGCTGGCACCTTCCTCCCCACCTCCAGCCAGTTGCCCAACCCTCATCTGCTGCGTTCTGTTGCTGTTGAGCAGGGTGTCAAATTTATATTGGGCACATCAAGACACAAGAGCCCTGGTCTTCCTTTCTGCTTGTGAAGTGTCATGCACACCTAGGGAATCCTATAAATAGTAAATAACAATAACACATGCACATATTCATAACCAAGTCACTGTTTACATAGTGAATATTCAGCACCCACCAGATGGTTCTTCTTTCACTGCCTCCAAAATGGAAATGACCAGTTACTAAAGATAAAATATTCCTTCCCTTTTGCTGCTTCCCTAGGGCTCCTACTTGTTGTTCTCTTGCAGAACTGCTGCTCCCTGGAGAATGAAGCCTTTCAGCCCTGGAAACAGTGAAATCAGATCTGAAACATGAAATGTTTCAGCAAAAGATAAATGAACAGAGTGTTAAATCAATTCCAAAAAATAGACTTGGATTAACCCTCCTGCCTGCCACAGCAGTGCTCTGGGAGAAGTGATCTCTTTCCCCACCATCACATGGCTGCTGCCCCTGCCATCAAGATGCTCCTCCAGTGGGTCTGTACGAGCAGTTCCTAAATTACTTTGGCTCTGCAAAAATGCTAGCTATCAACTGGTGCACTAGATGCACTGCACACAACCACTACTCCAGCCACACTACAGGTGGCAGTGATTTTAACTGACTACTTGTTTGCTACATGGAGGGCCAGATTCTGCCTCCTTCATTTCCACCCGCCCCAGCAGGTGCAGTTTCCATTATGATTCCTTACACAAAATGCACTAACAGCACTGGGGGCAGAGACCAGGCCTCCAGCCACCCAGTGCCAAGTCAAACACCATCTTGCTTCTTGCCCTTCTCCATCCCCACATGCCATACACACAGTTGCCCAGCTCCATTGAAGAAGTCAGTCCCATCCCACCCCATCAGGTAGCTTGGTAAAAAGACACTGGGCTCAAACTCTGGCAGGCTTAGGAGGAGCTAGAGCCCAGACACTTCACTTTCTGAGCACATATTTAAGTCCTGGATTTGGTGCAGAAGAAGGGCTGTTATCCCTGCCAGTCAGGTGCCCACGTGGAGGGATTCCCACACTGATTCCTGAGTGGGTCAAGGTGCTTTCTGTGCAGCCCTGAGCTAGATATCTGTTCAGCCCCATCACCAGCCAAGACGTCCTCTGGGCAGCCCTCTGTCCCTACTGGTAATGAACAGCATCTTTTCCTGGAGTAGATCTGGCTTGCTTTAACAGAAGAAATTCAAAGCCCTGCTCAGGAAGAGGATAAGGGGCAGAACCAGGTCCTCCTCTGAGGAGGCTGGAGGACGCTCCACATTCACCTCTTTCCAGCCCCTATGTGGCCTGGACTCCCAGGGGAGGCAACTCTTTCTTTGTGCTGGGGGGTGGAGATATCCCTACAGATGCTGGGAGTGAACACCAGGCCCCTGTGGCCAATACCCCTTCTGGACTGGGCAGGGCTAAAGGGTAAACCTTGGTCCAGTAATATCATCTCCCTAAATGAGCCAAGGAAAATTACTTCAGATGCTACTTTCAGTTCTTGCTGAAGGAAAAGAAAGCCACGGTTTGGTCATGGGTAGCTGTTTGCCAGATTCCAGGAACCACCTGATGTATTTGGTATCAAACAAATGAAGGCTTCAGCCTTGCTTTGAGTAAGCCCAAGATTAGGGTGATGGCACCGTATCAAGGGCAACCACGCATCAGGTTGCCTGAAGAAAAGGCGTGCTTCTGTCAGACGGTAATTTCCCTTATCCCCAAGCTTCTGAGCATCTCCAAAGGCCAGTGGTGGTCCAGGGCCTACAGAGCCGGTGTGGTGTGTGCTGTGGGCATGGCACCTTTGGCCTTACTCTCCCTCCTCCTTGCAGGAGCAGTGACTGAATGATGAAAACCCAACAGAGGACTGCAGTGGAGGAGCAGTGGAACTCTGCAGTGGAGGACTGCAGGGGGTGACTACAGAGGACCGCAATGTAAAGAGCAAGGAGGGAGGTGAATTATTCACCTCTGAAGACCCAGTGAGGAGTTATGGGAGGAAACAGAAAAATGAGGAATAAATATAAGGGAGAAGTCCCACAGCAGTGAGACTTGGACTTTCTCCAGACTTGTCTTTTCTTGCTTCTCTCAGATTCCTGTCTGGTGGATTTGGGGTAAGCACAGCCAGTACCCAGGTTTCCATAACGCCTGCCAGAAGCAGAAGCCAGGATC
>NW_009626806.1:0-3499 GCF_000690535.1 Cariama cristata
CTGTAACGTTGCATGGGGTTATTGTGACCTGATCTATACTCTCCACCTCTATTGACTGAAGTAGGTGGATTTTTTAAATGACTTCTCTTTCTCCAGGTAACTATCTTAGAACTAAACTAAGGTTACCGCCCACTCCCTTCTGTCACCAGTCACACCTGAAGTACAGATCATCCTGCTCATTGGAGGCACCCTGTTGGGACAGAACAACGGCCTTGGGAGGACTCGGGCTCCATCAACTGCAGAAAGAGTGCTCTGGACATTGCAGGATTAAAGCTTAGCATGTTCTCTTTAAAAGTGGTTAGTATATTTGAATTTAGTGGTGATTTAACACACAAAAAATGATAATGAAAAAGTTTCCAGAGATGGGTATGTTGACAACTTTGCAGTTCCTTTCATAACCACATATCTATGACTTGCAAAAAATGCAGAATATGTAAAGGCGCATAGATCAGTTTGGGAGGTTTTGTTACTGTTTTTGTTTGAGTGCCTTGGTCTAAATCCTGATTCCCCTTGAGACTAACGACAGCATTCCAGTTATCTTCAGGAGTACTGGGAGTTGCTCCACTGAGACATGCTGTGCCCCTACATTGGCTATCTCCTACTGACATTAAAGCAAGCTACGCACACAAACTGAAATTATGGTGTGGCTGCACACAATTTTCTGAAGTTATTAGATATACAAAACAATAGACAAAATCACCTAGAAAGCTTCCTTTTAGAGGTCTCCACATGAGCCCTCTTACCTCCTATTGTTTACTATTTAAAACAACATTGCCATTTTGGGGGTTGATTTGCATTTGATAGCAAGAGCCTGTTTAAACCTGAATGCTGCTGGATCTCCGTTTCTTTCACAAACAATAGTGATGTTGCTTATTTCATACGTTATTACAATAGCATTGACTGGTTTTGGAAGGCCTGTTGCTAGGTTTTACAAAGGGAAGTCGAATGGTGTCTTTTGGGAGGTAAAACACTTTCTCAGCAAGGCCTTGAAAAAAGAAACTTAAAATTTATAATGTACTGTACTTATATAAACGGGTGGGAGCTTTCAGTTCTCTAAATCAGTAGTCATCCCTTTGATAAGAAAGTGACGACTGATTAATGTGTTTGGCTAGGCAAACACAAATTTTTAATATGCAACTATGTAAGAACGTCTTCATACACAGATTAATATGAAAGCCTTAGGACATTTTGATATTTGATTTCAGATACAAGAATTCTTATTATGGTTTATATTCTACATTTTTATTACTATTTTGTATACCATTATTGTGTGATACACATATACTGTTCCTATAATTTTGTTGTTTTCTATTGCCTTTCAGCCCTGACTTTGCAAAGAGCTAAGTGCACTTTTCACTTCAAGCATGTGAGCCATTTCACAAGATTTCCAAGACCAGGTTTATAATTATGCCAAGAATACCACTCAGGTTTTGTTTATATTTCCCTCCAAATCCTAGTTTTATCCTTCATAACAGTAAGTACAAACTTCTGAATCTTACACAAGATTTACAGGCATTTCACAAACACCCTAAATAACAATATAAAGTAAAATACAGAGACCTATTTTTAACAAACCCATAAAAGTGATCCTGCAGACTTTAAGCATATTGCCTGAGGAGCAAAATTCAGCTACAGTATTCTAATAAAAGCAAGCACGAGATGGAAAGCAAATTATATCTGGATGAAAACAGTTACTTGGATAAGAAGAAATTCTTCAAGCATGTTAAATGATAACAAAGGATTCAAAGGAACCTATTTATATAATAGGAGGATTGCATTATGACAAAGATTTTGCTGAATTTACATTGGAGGAGCATGGAATACGCTTTGATGTTTCAGAAATTGCTGTTTCTTTGCCACTTTACCCAGAGTATTCTGAGTCATATAAAAGGTCATTCAGTAAAAAAAGAGCCAAATCAAAGATGATGTTGTGAACGAGGACTGCAGAAACAATAGCGATGAGTAGAAATAGTGGACAAAAAGGTCAAGGGAAACCTTACACAGGTCTACAGAATTAATGACAACTCCTCATTTTACCTCTATTAACCTCAAAATGGTGTCTGAAGGAGCCAAGCAGTGTCAACCACAGCAGCTCCTACTCAATGGACTTGGTAGGAGTCGGCAGACAGTTTCCTGGAGGAAAATTAAAGTAACTCCACCTTCCAGCCCCTTCTGAACTGTAGCATGCTACTAAAAATTTACTAGCACACAGAATCAGTTGCACATCTGTTCCAAGTACAATTCCAAACTATTTCTTCAATTACTCTATAAACCCAGGGTACAATTGAGCTGTAATCATAAGTTTAACATTTGCTAATAACTTATATATAATCTTTAGACATACTTCTTGAAAAAATCCTGAAAAGGAAAGTTCTGCAGAACAATTAGATATTTTTCATTCCTGTTTTCATTTTGGGAAACACCTATGTAATGACTAAAACTTTCTGAATAATATAAAGAGTCCTGGGTGTTTGAATGAACCTGCTTGCACAAGACTCCTTCATTTTTCACCAACATTTATAAAGGCAAGTTTTACTGTGTGTCACAGTGGCATTTGTAGGTGTAGGAATCCACCAACCTTTAAATTTCCTCTCGCCCAGATGGCTCAGCTGTGTCACGCTTTTCTTCACTCAGTATGAAGGAGGATACTGCCATAAGTGTTTCCCCAGCTTCTAAACATTTGTCAAATAAATTACCTTTACAGTAAGAGTTTGGTGTTGATCTTTAACCCACAGTTTCAACAAATTGCTAAAATATACTGAAATATGTTCTGCAAGCAGCTGGCAGAATGCTCGCGATCGCTGGCCTTTGTTCTCTTGGGGGACTTCAACTTACCAGAGGACTGCTGGAAATACAACACAGCAGAAAGGAAACAGTCCAAGAGGTTCCTAGAGTGTGTGGAAGATAACTTCCTCATGCAACTGGTAAGCGAGCCTACTAGGGGAGGTGCCCCACTGGACCTGCTCTTTACAAACAGAGAAGGACTGGTGGGAGATGTGGTGGTCAGAGGCCGTCTCGGGCATAGCGACCACAAATGGTAAAGTTTTCAATCCTTGGTAAGGTAAGGAGAGGGGGCAGCAAAACAGCTACCTTGGACTTCTGGAGGGCAGACTTTGGCCTGTTCAGGTCACTGGTTGAGAGAGTCCCCTGGGAAACAGTCCTGAAGGGGAAAGAGGTCCAGGAAGGCTGGACATTCTTCAAGGAGGCAATCTTAAAGGCAGAGGAGCGTGCTGTCCTGATGTGCCGCAAGATGAGTCGACGGGGAAGAAGAGTGGCTTGGTTGAATGGAGAGCTCTGGCTGGAACTCAGGAATAAGAAGAGATTTTACCAGCTTTGGAAGAAGGGACAGGCAATCCAGGAAGACTTCAAGGATGTTGTCAGGGCACGCAAAGAGAAAATTAGAAAGGCAAAAGCCCAGCTAGAACTCACTCTGCCCACTGTCATAAAAGATAACAAAAAAGGTTTTTACAAACAAAAGGAGGACCAAGGAGAATCTCCC
>NW_009626807.1:0-7138 GCF_000690535.1 Cariama cristata
TTGCCCTTGGCCTTGTTGAACTTCATGACACTTCAGCAAGAGACCGTTTTGAAGCAAAGAAACTATAATTACAAAAGAAGCCACTGAACCATCTTCATAGAAAAGGATATTCTGGAAGTTACTGTGGTCACGTTTTATGACTCTAAACTTCAATCACGTCTTCATGGATTGGTGTCTAGGCCTACTAGTTTGAATTCTTAATGTGTGCAGTTCTCTGTGCAGAGTCATTTTTATCCACCAAAAAACTGGTTTCCATTTAAATAAAGGTTGAATTCATGGTTCACCTCATATGTTAGAAGAGATATTGAATAAAATTCTCGGTATGTATGAAATTGAAAGCCATGTAGGAGCCACATCAGTGTGCAGAATTTGCATAGCCTGTGGTTATTTGGTTGTTAAACACTCATTTTTGGGACAAGCTAGTGGCAGATACTGAGATACATGCACCAAAATTATTATGCTTAAATCCTGGAAGAAACCCCCTATGAATAATTTCCTTCACACACTTTCTGTATGTCTTTATTATTTTTAGAACACATGAGAGGGGTCCCACACTGAATTCTCCCTTTGAAAAAGACTGTCCCTGTCTCAAACTAACAGCTACCTTACTCCTTACACTGAAAATTGGAGACCTCTCCAGGTTGACCACTCCTATTAACCTAAATATTTGTCCACATCTTAAAGTCTTTCACTGCTTGATGTTGAGTTGTTTATGAAATGTCAAGACTAAGGGTCTGAGGTGACTCACAGTCACAAGTGCTTTTGCATTACACAGGGATAAATGCTTGCTTACACTTCAGGGTTTGATAGCTTCCAGATGTATGTTTTTCTCCTTATAGCTGAAATATAATCTTGGCCATCAGAAAGCTCTGGAGATTACATCCCTTTGACCTGGAATCCAGTTGAGATTTGCAGGTGATTGTTCAATGTTTTATTTACAGCAGTATTGTCAGAAGAAAGACCCTCTTCAAAACCAGTTCCCAGAAACACCCATACTTGAAATGGGCTTACCAACACCTGCAGAAGTAAGGTGGATGGCAGACTGTCCGATAGGCTTCTTCTTGAACATGGGGGCTACCTTACCTGGGTTTTATCTGACCTCTGAGTGAGTTCTGTTGAACTGTGAAGAAACTTGTAGGGTCTGTCTGAAAGATTGCTGTACCCTTGAGCGTGCTCCAAGGAGATGGCGGAGCTAACCAAGCAGCCCTTCTAGGTGTTTTCATACAAGATTGCTTTTGGAAAGAACCACATTATGTCAAATAGGAAGTATTTTCACATAATATTCTGAGGATTCTTTCATCTCTCTCTCTTTTCTCCCCCCTCTGCTCACACACATACTTTACGTTGTAAAGACATATTGTTCAGTTGTTTAGGTATCCCATGTTTGCAGCTGCAGTAGTCATCGGTGCTGCACAGAGGCATGATCTCTCTCCTGTCATCTGCTGCAGAGTACACATAGCAACACAAGGTGCTAATGAAAGTGTGATGGCACAGTGTCAGCGAGGATAGTGCTTTCACATGTGCCCCTCTCCAGAGCTCAGGCCCTTCCTTTCAAATTCCTAAACAAGGATCTGAAGGAAGGGCCAAATTTTGTTGATTTCTCGTTTATCAGGGTCCTGGCCTGCCCCAGACAATTTGCAGATTGCTTACAGACCACTGCCACCAGGCTTCCAAATGTCTAGTTGCTTCCTGTGAATAAATGGGATGACAAGTCTTTCAGCAATTTCTGTTCAAACATTTAAATTTGTTCAGGTGAACTTCATATCAAAATGGAGCCATAGTAATGATAATAACTAATAACCGTACTTTTCCATAAACCACCATAGAATGGACATTTTCTCTTATCTAATGCTGTAATTTGGGCAATTTAAGAAAAGATATGATTTCATTGGCATTTAGTTTCCAAGAGAACATGGAAATGTTAAATATTTATACAGATAAGTCCACGGCCAATGTATTTCTCATTCGAACATTGCAAGAATTTTAATTGGCAACATGAATTTTATGCTGTAGGATATTGTACAGTGTTGTAGAGAGTTGGAACAGTACACAGTCAAAAACACAAAGAACTGAAACCTGAAGAAATGAATAGAATTTGAAAATAATTCCTTTCACATTTTTAGTGTGATTCTTTCCTTAACTGACTGTATTGAGCAACTTGCTTTGTCTTCTTTATGCTAACAAAGCCAATCTGGTTTATTGCTGAATTTAGAGGTCAAGTTGCATTTCTTGGCTCAGGATCTTAAGCATATGCAATCCTGCCTATGTGTCTAAAAACTCAAATATGCTGAACTGCCATGAAAGGATAAAGAGTTGTCAGTATACTATTCATACCATGTCTGCTGGCTGCTTTAATTATTTCTGAACTAGAAGCTTCTGGTGGTGGCTATATAGCTGTATAACTGTGGTTTTCTTTTACTTCAATTCATGCAAGGTAACATGAAATGTAATAAATTACTGCTCTCTTCCTCACCAAAAAGAGGAAAAAAAAAATCCACAGTAGAAGTGTAGTTTGTGTCAGGAATGAAAGGAATTTATTAACTTCTCCCAGTTTAAATTCCTGAGTCACTGGAGCTTCTGAATCAGAAGCCCTCATCACCTTCAAGAAATTTAAGAAAAGATCTTTTCCATGATTAAAATGTCTTGCTGGGAAAAAAGGCATCATTCTTTGTGTCTGTTGCCTCCCTGGGAGTAAGAAAGCATTTAGTGTGAGTTATTACAGCTCTGCATCAGAAAATGGTTCCCCAGCTGCAGTCTTAGGCAAGAGATGCTGCTTCTTAGAATGAAATAATTTGAGATTCATGAGCTACCTCAACCTTGTCAGACTGGCCACAGAGCAGCTCAAGCTTCCCTTTTCCTACTCCGTCTACTTCTCACAGTGTTCAAAACTCCGTGGCTTGATGCCTGCATGTGTAAGCACTGAAGACTTGGGCTGCACCTGTACGGCCAGGTTAAGAACGTGCTGTGGTCCCCTGCTGTAGGAGGCATTAAACACTCTCTGCTTAAATACTGGCCTGATTGCATTATAGAGAGAATGAGCTCAGGGTATCTGCTGGTAGACAGGATTTCTCTGCAGTTCATTTTGCTTATGCATTGTATGTCCAGGGCGTGACCCTTGTCAAGGTGCCAAGTATGAATGAATGAACACTTTCTGTTGAGAGAGTTCCAGAAACTAACTAAAGTCTGCAGAGCATAGACCTGCTCAGAGAAGAAAACAGTGTTATCTGTGAACATGGATATACGCCTGACAATGAGGAGACATGAGTTTTGTTGCTGGTTCTACTTTTGAATTAATATCTGCTTGCCAGATATATTGACTGGTTAGATAAAACCTGGGCAAAATGGAAGCAATTTCTGTGAAAAAACATTTTGGATAAATTAACTATTAATCTGGATTTGATGAAAAACCTACACTGATTGCACAAATAGTGACCTTCTCAAAAGAATGAAACCAACGGTTCTAGCTGCCCCTCCTGGAGAGTGTGGACTCCACTGTGGTTGTAGACTAGCCTGCCCTGTCTGCCAAACACTTCTCAAACACACAGGTTCCTTGTAGGCAGTCTAAGGAGTCTGCCCTGTTTAATAATTTTAGGGGTGTATTCAAGAAAGGGGATTTCTTCTGATTCTTCAGAGCATGGTCCAACTACTTAGCTTCTGTTTGCAGGCAGGAGTATTATGACTGCTCTTGGCAGACAACTCCTTGTGACAAGATGAAGAAAGAGGAAGATTTGTGACTTTGGGGAGGCGGGGGGTTAAAACTGGCTCTAGGGAAGGGTTCCTCACCACACACAGATGAACTTACCTTATAACAGGGATTCCCAAACTCTTGTTTAGACTGTTGTTATTTAAGGCCATAGTGCATAGTCTGCAGCTTGACTTTTTTGCAATAAGCATTATTTTTGATCGTTTTCTGTGCAGAGTTTGCAGTTGAGGATAGATGACAGGCCAGAGGAGTAGTGAAGGCTGACAGGAGTCTTTTGCTCAAAAAAGAACTGATGCAGTACATAATTCACTGACATTAGTTCAGATTGAGTGCAAATATCCCTCCTGAGAAATATGTTTACAGCAGGATCTGATTTCGACTTCCACAGAATATCAAGTCATTGTGGGTTACATGTATTTTGCACACCCAATAAATGTCAAGGCACTGGAAATTATACTGCTTTGTAGCCACTTATCAAGATATTAATTTTCAGACCAACCTGCACTGTGTTTGTGCCTGTTTTCTCATCTGTATGATGGGAACAAGTCCTTACTAACCTACTGTACCTCACAGTGTGTTTCAGTTCATTCATTAATGTTTGGAAAGACCACTGAGACAATTTAATAGATGCATTATAGAAGGACAAAGTTTTAATTATTGTTAGATGACTACAGGTTTAATTATTCTCACTCTACTACCTGAGAGCTGTAGAGTTAAACTTTGAAGGCTCCAGTTATCCCAGTGGGGACATGCTGTTTGTAGCTCAGTACAGTATAATTTTTCATGCAATGATCTTTACTTTCAGATTTAAATCTAGTTTTCTTTAATTTAAATTTTGCTAAAAACAGCCATATTGCTACAAGCATAAATAAAGGTAGATGAACATTAATGATGTCAGTTCACAGCTGTTCTTAACTTAAATAATTACCACTCACTCCCTATGATCAACATTCTAAATGCCTAAACTATTCAATTAGAAGCACAAAACACTTGCTTCTGTTATTACTATTAAAATCAGGCCCTAGATGAAGTACCTGTAACATTCATGTTATAGAAAAATATGATTGAGACTGTTGGTTTATTAACCAAGTTGGTTTGTGTTTGATGGCAGTTCTGAATGTGTGGAGTGTTGCAAATGCATTTAAAAAAACATTGAAATTAATGCTACATTAATTACTGATTCTATGAACACTCTAGCATATGCTGCTATTAATTGCATCAATTATCACAAAATAAACATCTCTTTATAAAAACAAATTATGCTTCATCTTAATCTTCTTGATTTTGATATCCTCCTTCAGAGCTGTTGCTACTTCTGTTTTAGCATTTTTGCTATAAAGAACCACCTGTTAATTGTAACAGATATTTGGGATGTTTTTATCCTTAGGAGAAAAAAAGTCTAAAAAACCAAAAATATAATGGAATCTTAACCCTCTGAATCATTTACGAAAATCTCACTAAGAGTTTTGCAAGAATTACCCCACTTAAATACATTGAGTTTTTTTCTCCTTTTATTTGAATAATAAATCAAATAATCAAATGCAGTATCCTGTTGTTAGTATTTGTACTACAATAATGACATTTGTGTTCAAGAACTTGTTTAGACAGGTAGTAGGGGAAGTATTTGATTAATGTAAGATTGCTAGTTCTGTTCTGTGGACAAAAATTCCCTTGACAGTAAGCCCCAAAAACTTGTTTCAAATGGGCTATATAACTATCTGAGAAAGAATTTTGGATTAAGTTTTACTTTGACCTAATGAATGATTGCTGCCTACCCTGTAAACCTGCCACTTCTTAGCCAGCCATTTCCACGGTGAAAATCTTTAATCAGAGAGAACAGCCTTGCTTTTAAATTGCCAGTTTCCTTTGAAAACTATCTCATTATAAATCACACTATAAGGTTATATTGATTTAGTTTCAGATTTATTGTCTTTCAGTTTAGATTTTCTCAATTACAAGTAGAAAGTTTTTGCTGGTGGAGGGAATAAATCTTTTTATAATTTTCATCTTTGCAGACTGAACCTGAGTTGTGTCATTTTTATATTTTCTTTCTGCCCTGCACCTTATCATCTGTTAGAGGTCCAGCAGGACCAAACCTGGTTGTGAGTCACTGTATTGTTATCAACCCCTCTCCACAAATGTCTTAAGTAATTGTATCTGAGGTCAGAATCCCTGGCAATCAGAATGGAATTACCAATTCTTTCACTGATGTACAGTAAGAGAGCCTATCTTGTTTTCCTTTGGCCACTAGCTAGGGTGAGACTTCAGCATTAGCTGTAGTAAAGACTTTGGAATCAATGCACAGAGAAATGTAATTTGTGATGCTTGGTGGTGCTTTAGTTTCAGATGGTTCTCAGAGTGGTATCCATGGGCCTGAGTTAGATGTCTAAAATGTACAGTTTATGGGGTAATCAGACACTTCAGATGGGATTCACAGAAGCTTACAATTTGGGAGGAGTCACCTATGGTATGTATTTTGAAATGTGAAGTACAACTTAGCTTTCTGATCAGACTACATGGCTGCCTTCTGAGGTGGTGATAGAAATTTAAAATGAGATCAAAACTTTCTTCTGTCTGTAGAAACACAAATAGAACCAGCTCTCACTGAATATTGAAAGCAGGATCATCTGCTGTGTCTGTGCTATTTCCTTTGACATCGAGTGAGGACATTGCAACTATTTCTTGCAGTAGTCTTTATAGATAAATGTTTATCTTAGCAGGTTTTGTTTCTTTCAGGGATAGATTCTTTTACTCCAGAAAATAAGTACAATAAAATTAATTGGCAAAGAATATCATTAGAAGCTATTAATATTCCTAATGCTCCCCTTGAGCTATTGTCATATAGTCTAATTTTCCTATAGCCCTCCTTCACACACAACCCAGTCTTGTACTAGATCACTTTTCAGAAGAATGCTACCATTGCTCAGCTCAATTTGCTGGACTTCCCTGTTTCAAACAGGCCTATTCTGCTTTGCCATTCTCTCTTTATGTCTAAAGTATATTCAGCATACCCTCAAGATCTGCAGCTTATCGTCACAAGTACTTGTAATACTGATGCTTTTATATTCAGTAGCGTAGCAATTACAGCAGTCATTCAGGTACACAGTTTCAAGGCTGTCCTCCATCTGAAAGGTTTAAAATCAACATCTCTTAACTCCGGAAAAGTGTCCTAGTCAGCCATTTCTGTGCAGGGTGTAAATACTCTCTTCCTACTAAAGCAGTGCCATTTAAAAGATCTGAGGGCTATGAATCTATTATGGACTGTTACGGAGAGTCACTGGATAGAGGAAAGTGGTTGACTTTAACCCATGCTCCCAGGACAGCTTTATGCACTTCATGTTAGCAATCATTGGCTTTATCACTGAAATAGGTTTTGGTGCTATGATGAAAGCCAAGGACTTCTCTCTCTCGACTGTCTGGACCTCCTGTGTAGGG
>NW_009626807.1:7169-22163 GCF_000690535.1 Cariama cristata
TGGTTCCTACTAAGCTCTTTTTCTAGTCCAGTGAATCTTGAACTCTTTGTGAAGCACTATGCCTTCAAGGAGAGATCTGAAACATCCTTTATCCCACATGACAGTGCTCTCCTCTCCCTTAACTTTTTACTAGCCTCTGTCATTGTGTGTGTGTGAATATTTTCTTAAGAGAGGAAAGAAATGACTCTGAATCTCCTCATGTGAAGATACATCTGTACTATGCTTTCGTTTCTCTTTCATCACTCTGTGCCAGGTAGTATTTTAATGAAGCTACCAAACCAGCTCATTCAGGGAACATGGACATTTTGGGGATTTAACATGAGATAAAGGTGTGAAAGGGGAAAGGAACCTGCTAGCAGAACTCGGGGAACCTTCCAGCAAAAGTTTGTATTTCTAAGAATTTGGGCATTTAAGGTGTTAAGTGAGGGTTATGAAGTTCGTGTATTTTAATGAGTTAAGTGTCTTTGTAGTTTCATCTACTTAGATTCTTTCAGGGATTTAGATCTTTGTCAAAAAAGATCTCTTGGACTGTACATAAAAGAATCTGACTAAGAACACCATTTGGCAAAGTAACTTTTCAGATTTAAAATATATCTCTCTTCTAATGGGAGTTTTTGACTAGAGATTTTTTGGTCTGCTGCCTTGGGGAATGCTTCTGATCTCTCTCTTTTCCTCATAGTTCCCTTGTTTAATGCTCCATTTTATTTCCTTTCAAATAACACTACCAAAGCTGTGGTGTTTATTGTGAACTCTTTTTGTCATCATGAGTTAAGGTCTTTGAATTATACTTCTTTGGGGAGAGCCAAACTAAAGGAGTAGAGCTTATTTGTAAGACAGATGCTTGTCTGCTGGCAATTTCAACATCCTTGACAGCAATTTGGAGCCAGAATCCATACGTCATCGATATATTTTATCTTAACAAATATTTTTATACCTGAAAAAATAGGACAAAACCTGGGATTGATGCAATGAGACTGTTACTATCTGTTAGTACCTAAAGATTATAAATGGCAACACAAGTTATTAGTTCAGTTAAACATCACTTCAAGTAAACTTTCTCTTAAAAAGATTTGTTAAGTTTTGTAGAAAAGTAATGAAAGTATTATTATTGGAGACATTTAAAATTAGGCTAGCCAAAAACTTCAAAATATATCCTAAGATAAATTATCCATCAGTAGGTAGATGCACTAGATGAAATAGTACATCGTTTTCTTTCTCTGATGTGTCAGATACTGTGATTCAAGTCTTTTTTGTACCAAGCTGACTAAGTTAATCAGCAACTATTATTATTATGTGCATCAAATAGAGCTTTTAAATTTAGGCCTAATAAGTCATTCTGCTACATTATTAAATACAAATTGGTTGCTATGAGAAACAGTAGGTGACTGCTCAGAGTAGGCATAAACGGCAAAGCTAGCTGTTATGTTATTAAGTCAAAACTATAGACCACTGGAAGTGTAAGTATATCTGGTGTATCCCAACACGTTTTAGTGTAATGGAAAAATATAGCAATTTAATCAGATATCAGTTAGCTAAGATAATGTGATGTTGCTCTCTGAATATATTAATTGATGTCTGACTTGATACATCTAATTTGTTATATATAGATTAAATGGAGAAGTAGTCTCTTATCGGAACTAGAGTCAATTTGTAGTGGAATGGGCTTTGAATTACTATGCTTCTATTTTTTTTATCTTTTGCCATTTTCTGAAGAGCATTGTCTTAAAAAATGATATTTCTTGGAGTACTGTCATACTTTTGGGTCTTGACATCACCTATCCATACCAGGGTTATCATTATGAAGTCAGTGCTTAACCTGAATGGTTACTTGCTAGATCTGAGATAATATTATATGCTATTCTGTTCTGAGTTGAAAACTGAAAACAACTGGTGACAGAAGACATTATTCAGGATAGCAGAGAGGACTTGTAATAGCTTTCAAAGTATAGATTATGTACAAATAGAATCTGATCTTCTGAACAGATGTTCAGTGTCTGAAGTTGTGTTCATCCATTTCTAGAATTAACAGCTGTATGTATACACACTTTATATATACATGTATACATACATACATATATATATATATATATGTAGCACAGATACATATTTGAAACTGTTACTTTGGATCTTGTCCTGAGAATGTTGATGGTGGTTTGATATTTCCTTTCAGGATTTTTTACATTTCTGTTGGCATAATTCTGCTGCAGTCATGTGCAGGACAGACTTTGTGTTTGGCTAACAACTCAAAGTCATTTAATCCTAACTCTACAAACAGGTGAAAGAAAGAATTTTACTTTTCAGATGTGTTTTTCCTTTGCTTTTCAGAGATGTACCCATATTCCTAAGCAGGAGGATATTTTACCTCTTATTTCACTCTCTTTTAATATCCAACTTTTCCTTGACATGAAATTATTTTTTATTATATTGACTTTAAAGACACTTTTAATTATGCTTCAATATTATACTACATATACATAACTTTCAGCACTTCAGAAAGAATGGGGCGACATCTCAATTTTTCGATTTATATCCCTCTAAATCGATTACAAGCTAAAGTTTTAGATAATCAACATTTAAGTGGACATATTAGTAGCAGTAACATGTACATATATGTATTGTGCCTGGGGCTGGATTTCCTGCAGTGCAGCTGTTAAAAGATGATGTGGTGGTATAGTGGAATGTCAATGCTATAATTTATAGAATAAAATAAAGGGCTATTAGTAGCATTTATTTTGCCATTAATCCCGTTTATTCATGGACAGAAGGAGCAGGGAGAGAAAGAAAATTGCCTAATGTCAGACGAGTCAGTTGTCAGTTTAAGTTTGTTCACTGGAGACTGTGTGCTCTCCAGTAAATGACGATGCCTTACTAAGCTCGTGCTGTGTGTGTAATGACTATGTAGTGGGACATGACTGTATATGCCTGAAGCAGCTGCAATATATGCGAACTACTGGAAGGTGTCTTATGCATCCAGTGTGCATCATGGAATGATTAATCCATATGCAGCATTTTAGATTGATTTGCCTGTTAAACTTCAAAAAATACCTTTGTGATGCTTGCTTGAAGTTCATTTAACTTACAATATACGTCTTTCCAAACTGTAAGAACAATTCAGTGTATTACTGAAGATACTGTTTGAACAAAGAGAGCTACATGGATTCCTTTTTGCATTTTCTCTTGTTTATTTTGGCAGGTACTAGGGAGGACCTCATGTTGTGTTTGTGTTACTCTAACAACTCCCTTTGTTCACCTTCTGTTAATTAGACATCTTCATTTTAGTACAGTTTTAGCATTTAAAATGAACTTGCTAATGTGTATTTGATTCACTCCTTTAAAGCTCTGACTAAGATTTTTGTAAAGTTGAATCTCTTAGTATTTGTTTATTCAGAGAAAAGCAAGGCCTGTGAAAAAGGTAATGTCTATTATTATACAAACAGATGCTGCTGGAATAAGAACCCTTCTTCCAGTCTGAAACAAAAGCAGCAACATTCAAGGCAGTATGAGTTCAAAAGCAGAAAAGTGCTTTCAGCATGTCTGAGACTGTGATAAACTGATTATTCAGACTGCCAAATATCAGATTAGCTGGACTATCAGGGAATCTTACAAATTTTTGAAAAACAGTGCAATACTTAAATAGACTGAGAAAATGATCTGGCACATTTCATACCACTGCTAGCACTATGAGAATCAGCAAAGAAAGTTATATAAAGTGAACATCCAGAACTCTAGATAGGGTGGGAAGGTAGTCTGCCACTATGTGAGCTGTGAGGCCAGCTGTGCCCCATTATCTCTGCCAGCTGCAGATGTGAGGAGTAGGTAGATTAGTGGTGGAGAGGTGGTTTTTGCTGTGTAGCTTTTAGAGAGCAGAAAGCTTAGAGGAACTCTGGTGTTAGTAGGTGCTTCCTGTCATAGGTGGCTGCAGAAGAGCTACCCAGAGAAAGGTTGATGATAGGCATGTTTGTGTACCAAGAAATAATAGCATGTTGTTTCTTAAGACAGCCTTCTAGTGCTGGAGCTTAGAGAGTTTGGTAGGATGACCTTCTCGTTGGTAGTCTCCTTCACTGGAGATTGAAAGTCTGGGGGAATTGGCAGGTACTACTCTAAGAGGTGAAGCATACTAGAGGTTCTTGCTGAGAAGAGATGTTATCAAAAAAGTAGCAGGCACAGTGAAGGAGTCTGGGATGAGAAGGAAAAAAAACTAGTAACAAACAAAGAACTCTAAGTGGGAGATGGAGACTGTAATGTTAGTCTTTTCAAGGATACTGAGTAGGTCACAGGAGTAGCTACGTCAGGCACCACCAAAGAGCAAACTTCCACCATTTGTGTGGTGTGTTCTGACAGGGTTGTACTCCCTGTGCTGATGGAAATTAAGTATATAGATGTAGCTTCTTTGTATGAAGCATTGCAGTTTTCAGATAAAAAAAAATTCCCAAACATTGAGTAAAGCATGCGAATCAGCATGCTTTTTAAAGTTTGGAAGAGACTACTGCATCATATAGTCTGACCTATCCTGGGCTTTCAAGTTTTCAATTCTACCTTAAATTTAAGAACTGTAGCGTGTGTGAAATTAAACTGTAAGTTAAAATTTTTAAGTCCTTTTAATAACAGGAGTAATAATAGAGTGAAATATGCCTAGATAACTCTGGTAGTGACTCTGCTGAAGATGGAGATGGTTTCCCTCCATTCTTCTCTAACACTAGTGGGATGCACATTGTCTGGGGGGAAAAAAGCTCTTCCCTGAACAGGACTTTTGAAAACTTTACAATGCTGACCATGTGAGTAAGGCAAACCAGACTGACTTCTGGAGCAAAACTCTGACTTCCTTCTCAGTAACAAATCAGAGTGACAGTTTGCTAGTATATTAGTGTGTGATCCCCAGTTTGGACAACTTACTTTTTGAAGAAACTGTCAACGGGAGAAGAACAAACCCCCAACATCCCTAGGTTGCACCTACTTTATCTGTGCAAAGGCAGCCATTGAGGGATTGGCCCTAATTTCTACAGGTGATCTGAAGCACGAGATTTAGTTACAACTGTGCTCCCAATGTTGTTCTGGATATACTAGGAGCCTGTTGAGGACAATGTAGGTAGTGTGGTCCTTTCCTAGTAATTTTCTGCTGTTGGAGACAGATTTCAAAGGGTTGAAGGCTGCAGTGGCCACTGTGGCTTCCCTGCCTAGCCAGCTGTGTACATGTGTTAAAGAATTCCTTCTCAGTGCAGGATTAAAAATCTTTTGGAAAGAGACTTCCACTGTAAATGTTTAAAATTATACATGAGCATGACTTCTCTGCTGAGTGTCTTATGTTTAATCTTATTCACTGTCATGATTTAGCCCCAACTGGCAACTAAGCACCACCTAGCTGCTTGCTCACTCCCCTACACTGGGGTGGTGGAGAGAATTGGAAGGGTAAAAGAAAGAAAAGTCATAGGTTGAGATAGACAGTTTAATAGGGAAGGCAAAAGCCACACATGCAAGCAAAGCAAAACAAAGAATTCATTCACCACTTCCCATCGGCAAGCAGGTGTTCAGCCATCTCCAGGAAAGCAGGGCTCCATCATGCATAATGGTTACTTGGGAAGATAAATGCCATTGCTCCAAACGTCCCCCCCTTCGTCCTTCTTTCCCCAGCTTTTATTGCTGAGCATGATGTCATATGGTATGAGATATCCCTTTGGTCAGTGGTTGTCAGCTGTCCTGGCTGTGTCCCCTCCCAGCTTCTTGCCCACCCCCAGCCTACTCACTGGCAGAGCAGGATAAGGAGCAGAAAAGTCCTTGACTCTCTGTAAGCACTGCTCAGCAATAATGAAAACATCCCTGTATTATGAACACTCTTTTCAGCACAAATCCAAACCATAGCCCCACACTAGATACTGTGAAGAAAATTAACTCTGTCGCAGCCAAGACCAGTGCGTTCACAAGTAAGGTTTGAGAAATCTGATATGGCATGTGAACGCTACTTGTTGCAGTCTTACTAAATTACTGGGCTTTTTTTTAAAGCTTGCATGAATGTGCTTTATACCTTGCTGATTGCTATTCCGGCACATATTGCTTGTTTTATGTTAGCCAACAGAGGAATACTGACTTCTGTCTGGAGCTAGTCCATTAATTCTTAGCATCTGCAGTCTTGGGAAGTCTAACACTTTGGTTTCATGCAGACTTCCACTTCCTGCCTCTGACCCCTTCCTTTTCCTGTTGGGCAGCAAACTCTACTTTCCCTTCCCTTGTTTTTAGCTAAATTTCTGTCTGTGATGGGTCAGGTGGGAATACTTCGTTGTTTAAACATTTTACTGAGCTCAACGAGATTCTCTTGAATCAGGTTGGAGTAAAGACGTCGGAATGACACCAAACTTTTATTTGGCGTAGAGTTTTATGAGTGAAAGCACTCTGGCTAGTCAGCAGTATGTAGCCTGTCATTTGTGCCTTTCCAGATATTTTCAGAATGTGTCAGGTATTGTCAAAGGTAACAAAAAAATGACTGATACTTCTTTTTTCTGTCTGTGTTTCTTGATACTTCCTGAGGGGGGGAAAAGAGTGCTCTGGTTGCAGTTACTAACATAAAGAACAAAAATGACACAACTACAATTTTAAGCATCAGCACTAGAAAACCATGTGTGTTCCATGCTGCTGCTGAGCTTATTTTTTTGCGTATCAGTTTCACATTGAAAGAAAAACTAGAGTTTCATAAAATACTATGAACTCAGCGCTGACTTTTTTGTTGTTGTTGTTAAATGAAGGTTTGTGGCTTGTCAGTTGACCAACATTTTTATTTTACATATAAATCTCCATTAGTGTTTTCTGCAGCATTTTTCAGACATCCTTAAGGAAGTCAGACATGACCAATCCACCTTCCAAGTGACCTTTTCTTTTTTGCCATGGAAACAGGATTGACTTGCTAGATGACAAGTGGTACCAAACTTGAAAGACCACAGGAAGATACTTAGCATCCAGACAGTCATATTTAATTGCAACAATTCATATCCTTAATATTTTCCTATTGGAACAAAGAAATTATTTCAATCAAATGTAAAGGTTATTTTCATGTGCTTGGTATATAAACTCTATTTATTCTTTCAAACACTGGAGTATAGGAACCACTATGGTGAAAAAGGTCCAATGGACAGAATCCTATCAGACTTTTGTTTGAAGAGAAGATTGTAATACACCTACTAATATGGAATACATATTATAATCTTTATGAGAATCTGAGTGAACAGTACAACCCTTTTGATGGCTGCACTGCTGGCAGTGGGACCTTTCAATTTTCCAGCAGTGTCAATAATGCTACCTTCTGCTTTGTATGTTGTTGTTTTTTCAAGAATCTTGGTGACTTTAAAGAACCCTAACCACAGCATCTTTGAAAGAAGAGGTAAGACATTTCTTCTCTGATTTATGGAGTCTTAGGAGCTTAATTTAGGACTATCCATGATTAAACTATAAAAGTGTGTTGGTTTTGTTCAGGAACATGGGTTTAGGATGCTTCAGGTTTTGGATGGTACATCACTGAAAAGCAGTCCTCTTTTGAGTGCATCAAAATGTGCATTCGAAATCTGGAGTCTGTTTAGATCCAGTATGTCTGTCTACATAATATGCTGTGCTCTGCAGAGGTTTAAGGTAGCTATAAAGAATTGTATAACCATGTTTAAGTTAGGTGAAACTTCATACTATGTGTACATACATAAAAAAATAAACATGCATATATGTAAATACACTTCCTCTCCCTAGATTTTCCCCCTTTGAATCTCAACCCTAACTATGAAATGTCATGCTAGACCTTTTCTTTTGTCCACTGCAACACTATTTTCATCTCTTTCAAGACTCTCTAGCCTCAGAGCTGTCAATTCCTAGCTTCTGAATCTGATAGATTTCCTTTTTCCCTATCTTGTCCCATATCCTGGCTAAGTTCTGTTGCCTTCTCCTCTTCCTGGACAATAATCACAACTGTGTTACTATTCCAGCTGAAATGCAAAGAAATGAAGATCTACAAATGAAAATTGTCTCATTTATTTTAGACGTTGTTGCTGCATAGCAATTGTGAAACATTTGTCAGGTTACTGTAGAGAAATCTAGTAGTGACTTTCTACAAATACGAGAGGATGACGAATATCCTTAGTGCTATCCAATTATTTATCCTCTTTCAAATTTTACAATAGGCAAATGCCACATTTTTATTGTTACAATTTCAAAGGAGAAGAGGAGGGCAGTCATCTCCTTGTTATCCTGTTGATAGCTCCAAAACATAACATTACATCCTGCAAACTATCTGTCAGTCCTAAGACCTGAGTATGCAGAGGATTTGATTAGTCCATCATTATCTTTACTTAGTGGTTTAAATGATAATAATTTATTAGATTACTCCTATGTCATTCATTATGTATTCACAGTGTGACTTATTTCAGTAGTATATGTTTATTTTAATTAACTTGTTTAATGTATGTTGACGGAAGAAGTAAGCTTGGGAATATTTCCTTAATATTTTATCTCTGGAGAAGTTATTTCAGAACTCAGTATGACAGTGAAAATAATTAATAGTGTTTCTCCAGTATATCAAAACTCTAGATATTTGGTCAAAAAAATTTCTAGAATGCAAGCTTTGGCTGAATGTGCTCAGGAAGAGGAACATTTTCCTTTTGAGTATGATGCATTGGTGATTGTCAGTCCATATGGTTTGATGAACTGTTTCTCCATAGCTTCAGCGCTAATGTTCTTCAAGCTTTGGAATGAGCACTAAACAGAAACAGTAAGCATTTATAGGTAATGATATAATCTTCCAGAACATTTTGTGAAAATAATATGCAGATTTGCACTGGCTAACCTTATTGCCCTCATGTGGGAAGCCAGTGTATCCTGTATTTATAGTCCGTGCCATCTGGACAGATTAAATTGGCAGGGTAGATTTGCCAGAAATACAAATAAATGGTTGTGGGCTAAGTGAGCCCATGCTGTGTGTTTGAACAACAGTACTGGGGCATGGCAGTCCCCATGGACAAGCCCATGCTTTGGTACTCCTGCCTTTAGCCACAGCCAGGCTTCCCAGGCAGCACATGCAGCATCAGCCAGCTCTGGGCTCTCACTGGTGACTGGGATTTTTAAGAAGGTATGATTTTGTAGCACCAGCTGTTACTCTGTCCATAATAAATGAGCTATCTGTATATGTAAGTACCCATACTTGCTACAGTTTAACTCTGGTAGCAGAGAGACACAATTCAGCCCTTTGTGTGATACTTTTCTAAAATCTGTGGTGCAGTTCCGCAGAGTTATACTTTTGCATCTGGCACTGTGGAGTGAGTCACAGGTACTGGCCATCTTTGGCAGTGTTCTTTCTGTACCTTTTTAGGAATTTCTGAGAAGTAGAGGTCATTGCAGGAACAGTTTGTACAGTTTACTTTTAGAAAATCATGCAACCTCCCTAAATGACCAAAATCCCAGGCTACTCTGGCTAATTTGCCCTACTTCTTCATCAGCAGCTAAAGAGATGTCTCAGTTCATACTGATACTGAGGTTATCCAAGAGAGATTTAAAGGAGCTAATTCAGCTGTAGGAAAAAGAGTGATGTAACGGATGTTGAACTGTGAACTCCATACTTCTGTAATCAGACTGCTACTAGTAACTGAGTTATCTCAAGAAATGGTACAAAACATGGAAGCCTGCGTTATAATGTATATAATGAGTGTCCCAAAGAGCATAGAGGTCTGGACTGTCAGTAAAGCCCATTTTTCCCTAGTACACTATGATGAGCAGCTGGTAGAAGTCTTGAATTGTTTCGTTCTTTGCTGCTTTTTTAGTTCATTTTTCCATGGATATGTGACTTTAAGTGATTAAATTTTCTGTGTATGTGAATATGAACAGGAAAATCTGTTTTTCTTGAATTACTAATTTTACGCTTTCAAAAATTATTGAACCCATTGAATAATTTCAGCAGAAGTTGGCAGAAGGAGGTGTCAAAAAAACCCAAATAAATTTACATGTGCATACAAGGCTTATAAAAATAGACTGCCAGGTAGAAAAGGAAGACCTTAAAAATATACCAGTGGAGAAGTAGGTGTCATGAGATGCCAAACAATCTATCCATGTAGATTCCTTGTATGGCCCGTGTTGGGAATGGCTTCAGTTGGAAATTATGTTTTCTTAAACACCAAAATCTATCAACCACAAGACTTTAGGAAACCACACGTAATTAATTTTGTTGCTTACAGAAAAATGTGGGCTTTTTGTAAGACCTTTGAAGTCTGTGGGATTTAAAATCTTCTTATTGGTATATTTAGATTTCTAGTATTTGTTCTTTCAGGATTTAAGAGAAAAATTTTATCAAACACTAAATGTATTAGTTTCAAGTCTTAAACTTTGAGAATTAAATTTATATACAAAGGTTAGAACATTTTCCTCTGCATCAAAAGCTGGATAATGACCTGGTCAAAATGAGAAACTGGTGCTGATATATGGTGGTAGAAGAGGCTATGGTTAAGTTTATGGTTGTATAATCAGATCTTTAGGAATACCCCCAAAAATTATCTAAGGATCTATATAGTTCAGAAGTGCCTACAAGCCCTTTTTTTAAAGATGAGTGATGGAGTAGTTGTGCTTTTGGGAAGTAATGTTATACCATTAGTTGTTATACCGAAATATTTGGAAGCATTTGAATCAATTTCTTTATTTTAACTCTCATTCCATACAATTTGGGTATGTGAATAAGGTCAAATACAAGTGACTATAAGTATTTGAAGTCACAACTATCAAGGAAGGAGAAATACAAGTCTGAAAATATAAATCTGTGACTGAAATTTCACAAGGGGAAGTGCAGATGTGCTATTATGAAGCCGTGAGTTGTGGTAGACAACTGAATGTCTTTCAGTCAAGGAAGTGTAGTAAGTCTTGTTACCAGCTCCATTTCCATCTGTGTTGCCTGCAGTGCTGATTAACACAATGCATGGAACAAATTGGAACTATTCTGTGTTAAGAGTTAATATAATTCTCTATGGGAATAGCATCAAGTAAAGAAAGTCTATGACAAGATTTTAAATTATTATTTACCTGATTTTATATATATATACATATATATATATGGCAAAATAGATCTTGAGATGTGCTAAGGAAAAAAAAAAACACAAAAAACTAGGCAAGCTTTTACCTGTTTCTGTGTGATAAGCAGTTTTGGAGTGGGAAAGTATTTAGCACCACTACATTTCTGAAATAAGTAAATGATTCCTTGAGGTATTCTACTAAAGAAAGCAACAAATGATGTGTTCCTTTTAGAGACAAACAAATATAAAATCTACCCCTAGCGAGAACCGAAGGTGATTTTCTAAGGTATGACTTTCTTTAGGTGAGCCTAGATACAAGGTATCGTTTTGCTTTGCTTATGTTCCACAGGAAGATGAAATCTCTTCATTGCTCCTGTCATTTCCCAGCGCTACACTCTCCAGATACTCTCCTGAGACAGTGGCATGGAAATTGGTACAGCCCCTGGAACAGTATCTGAAAGGATGTCTCTAAATAGTAAAACCTTGTTTCAGGTTTTGTTAGGTTTGGAGTTAAAAGGTTAGCAATAGTACACCTAACATCTTCCAGCCATATCCCCTGTCAGTACTATAATCAGTAATATATTATAGTCACCTACCCCTTCTTAATATTGATCAAAATCATCTTTAATTCAGTCTAGTTGATATCTGCACTGTTGCTTGAATAATATTATTAGAGTTTTCCTGATACTTTAAATATTTAAAAACTTTTTGAAATGTTTGAGTGTTATTCAAAAAGGAAAACCAAAATATTTTAATCCTCTGAGTGATGAGAATATCGCAGATAGGTAGGAAGCTTGGTTGTTAGGAAGCATCAGCTGAAGTTCTTAATTGGTATGATTCAGTGCAGAGTTTCTTTAAATCAGGCAGTGAAATCTCTTACATGTTAGAATAATTTTGGACAATTTCTTCTCTACTAAAATAAAGAGTCAAACCAAATCAACCTAGCAACTCTACAAAACCACAAATTTAAATAACTTTACTAAAAAAGAGTATTAGCAGAAGTGGTCAGGAAGTGTGCCTGTGAGTCTGTGTGTGCATACATACACATAATCTGAAATAATATGGAGGTAATATTCTTCCTCTGACATCACCATTGTGTGCATCTAGGGAGCTTCATACCATTTCCATAGGGTCTAGCTTTATGCTGTAATCAGTGTTTTAAAACAAATCCTTTTCTTATCTCCCTTTGGTGGTGTAAGTTTTATTGTGTTTCAGGTCTACTGTTACAGTAGAACAGCTTCCATCATGGCCTATGCCAGATTTAATGAGGGCTTCCCCAGTGAAGTAAAATATGGCACTTTTTCTTGTCAACTTTTTGCTGTATCTAGATGAAGAGAAGATTTATTTTGTTTGCCTGCAAAAACATGTTTCATAGAGTCTTTTGATGAAATAAGTTTGTCATCCTAGAAGATGTTTTGTTGATCTGTCTTCTCTCTTCAGCCCTGTATGATACATATGTATGTCCAACTGCTGCAAGGTTCAGAAAATCAACATGGGAAAAAAGCTCCTGTTTGTACTTTTGTGGCCTCCTCAGGAAGTTTATTTTGTTTGGGTTGTTACATTTTGAGATTTGTAGAAGGTCAGAATTTTCCTTTGTTTTCTGAACATGACACAAAGGTATCTACAAATGCCCTGTAATATAGGTAGGTGAAAGAAGCAATGATTGCTATATTGAAAGCTTAATTTAGGGTAGCAATGGAGAGGACCAAATTTACTGGGGGAAGTGTATGAAAGGAGACTATTGCATAAGGAAAAAGATGTACCTAAGTTATACCTACAATGTCTGTCAGAGATAGTTATGTCTCAGGACTTGGTCATAACTGGGATCTATTAGACCAATAATCCTGCAAGACTCAGCAAGGCAGTGTTATTAAAACACTGGCCCAGAGGACAGTGTTGTGGTGTTCCTATGAGAAGCTACAGAAGGCAGCTTAGTAAAGCTACCCCCCTGTGACATACATAAAACTCTGATTTCTGTAAATGGCCATGTCTAATTGGATTTAAAATTAAAATGCTGCTGCTTCACTGGACTTGAAACTGTGCCTAGGGATCAGGAAAAATGTGTACAGAAAGAAAAGCTTGGCTGCTTGCTTTAGGTTTGCTTGGCTGCTTAACTTTCGATCGTCTGTTTTTCTCTTCTGTGTGTCCCAGGTACTGTGTGATGTCTCACCTGAATTATGGTGATTGACTTCTGTCTGAATTAGTGCAGATGGGCCATCCTGCCAACCCTGAAATCTTTGAACTTATGAAATTGCAGATTATGATCTTCCCAAATCAGTGTTGCATCTTGACATAATGAAATAAAACAAGCTGTTTCTTAACTCAAAGGTGGTGTAAAATTTGAGGCTTTCCTTTAGATGTATCATAGAATTGATCACAGTCATAGAATCCCTTGGTATCTTTGGTGCAAATTAACTTGAATTCATTATAGTTGCCTACAAATGGACTGGATACCAAATGACTGTGTCTTTGTGCCCTGGATGGGTCAGTTGCAACAAAACAGAAACCAATTATGACCAAAAATGGGAATGGCAATTGGTAAATGTTCACTTTATTAAATGCCCAAAAAGCCACAGCAGAGTGTGACTCACACTGATTAGAAAGTGACTCTAAGGGGACACGAATGCTATTATGAGTAATAAATGTATATAACAAATGGATAAAAGAAGAATTTAATAATCTAAATAAAAAACTGGAAATTGCAGAGAACTGATAAGGGAAGGACAGAAGGTGAAATTTACAGTCAGCGGAATTAAGAAAAATAAGAGGATTAAATATACAAAGAACAAGATAAATCCTAACAATTTTATCAGTATGTTGCTGGATGGCAATAGTGGAATTGGTCATGCGAATGCAGAAAAGACAGACATTTTCAATAAATATCTGTATTTGGGGAAGAGGAGGGAAGGAACTAGATGATGTAATATGCTTTTCTTTCCAACAGTAATTAAGGAGATCAAGTAACAGCTACTAAACTAGACATTCTTAAATTAGCAGGTCCCAATAACTTCCTTATTACAACCTGGCAGAACTGCTCTCTCTGGCAGTTTGACAATTAAACCCTTTTTTTGCAGTCACTTGATACTTTTTCATCTTTTCATGCGCTATTGCAGATACTGAGTAACCACTCAGCAGTTCTCTAGACATTATACATAACCCATTTAAATCTCCCATTAGCAATACAACATCATTCCTTCATATGTTATCATGTCTCATACTGAGCTGCAAAATTCACCTTTCTCCTCATCCATCACGCTTTCTTTGAAGTATAAAATTGTATGATAGTAGTCTTTGCATCGGGGGTAGAACAATATGAAACTGTAATTTTTTTCGTTCACTGTGTTTAGTTGTACTGCTCTTTTTGCTGAGACCTCTACTAAGAATAATGTCTGAGAATCAAAGGGGTAAAGTTGTTGTCCACCTGGCTTTATGGTCTACTAATGTTTCCCATCTGTATTTATCATGGCAGTAAGCTGCGAGTTTGTAGAAACTTTGGTCAACCTATTCGTATTCCAAGATAAAAGGCAAGATTTATTGCTAAGAGAACAGAGTTTTGGGTATCAGTATTGTTGCTGCTATGATCGTTATCCTTCATACTCTATATACAACTTTGAGCATTGTTATTTCTTTCTCCCTAGCATGTTATTGGTAGTGTGTTATGATATTAAGACAGCTAGTAAAATGTTGTTATCTGTGCCCTCTGTGCAGTCAGGGTTCAGGCGTATTTCCAACTACCATGCAACCTGTTTGGGACTCCTCCTGGCAAGTAGCTACCTTTGGAACTCCCTCTTTAGATAAGATTTCTTAATTTCTTCAAAATGGCCTGTTAAGCTAAACATAATGTATCATATTAGCCTTTCAAAATAGGAAGGAAGAACACTTGGTTGCTCGGTCCTGGAAAATATTATAATACCTTAAAGAAATGGCATTTGCTGCTTACCAATACCCCAGAATCATAGAATCATAGAATCATTAT
>NW_009626808.1:0-14796 GCF_000690535.1 Cariama cristata
CACGCTGCTTGGGATGCCGCCCAGGACACAGTTGGCTTTCTGGGCTACCAGCGCTCATGGCTGGGTCATGGTTTGCTTCTCATCAACAAATACCCCCAAGTCCTTCTCCTCAGGGCTGCTCTCAATCCATGTGCTCAAATTCCTCCATTGGCTATAAAGGAGTCATCAAGGATGAGCTTAGAGAAGATAGCTAGTCTATGAGGAATAAAGCTGGTGGCTCGAATCTCTCCTAAGTGAATGATGAAGACAACAAGAAGACCTGTGGGATCTGATCTATTTCTGTTTGTATGAGTGGGGTAGGAGCTGAACAGGCACAGAGCCCCTGGAAATGCTACCCTGTCTGCCTGCAGCGGTCTCCTCTGCAGCAAACCCATCAACTCTGCAGCCAATCCAGTCAAACTGAAAGTGTCGAAGAGAATCTGTGCTGCTTTCTGTATCAAATAAGCCCATTTCATGAAGACGCCTTTCCTCACTAAAGATGGAGGAATAGGAAAGGCTGTTACAGGGTTGCTTTCGGGACCGGATTTCTCTGTACTGAGTCCGTGCTATCCATGGTAGGTGCAATGGAAGGCCAGCCATGGTAGGTTCCAATGAAAGGAACAACATGGGTTCCCCATCTAGCCTATCAGAAGTGTCTCCCTCTAATTGTATCAGTCCCTGCAACCTATTCACTTTTCCAGCATGATTACAGCCTTGGTTGTTGCATGACTATGCCTAGCAGGCTCCCAACCTAATGTACAAATAGAGGAAGAAAATACCAGGAAATGGCAGAACTGACACAAAATTTCTTAGAGCCTTCCAGGGGCATTGTGTAAAGTGATGTCTTGCCCATGTCGGGCTTTTCTTGCTCTGGAGAAAGAATATTTAAACAGTCACAGGCCAAGGTGGTAGTTCGCAGCCATGAGTAGCTCTGTGGTTGGTCTTTGTCCTCCCCACATTTGAAGCAAGATGCACGGATTCAACTACCTTTCTTCACATTGCAGCTGGACTCTTGGAGGGAAACTAGGTCCCTGTCCTAGTGATGCTCAGACTGGAAATGGGCTTGTGGCAGTTTAAGTGTACATGTTTTACTCATAATTGGGTGGTCACCTACCACAGCAGCTGGGCATGGGTTAAATGGTGCCAACTCAGGTGGCATCTCTTCTTCCAAAGCACGCAACTTCTGTCCTACAAGAGGAAGACGTATTTGTTCCCTACTTCTCCCCAGCTGTATTTCAGCCTGTGATATGAAATACCATCCCATCAAAACTGTGGAATGGTGAGAAAAATACCCAAACACAGGTTAAAATTAATGCTTTTTTTTTTTTTAATTTTCATTATAAAGTTAACACATCTATCAAACTTAACTGGTAACAAAAAACAGTTACAAGACATCGCTAGTGTGCTGTCAGTAGAAAATAGGGTAAAAGCCAATGAGGTCACAAGCACAACAGCAGAGCAACAACACTGTCCCGATGAGTTATTTCCGCAAATATATACTCTTACTAATATATACATTTATTCATAAAATAAATAATCATAAAAAAATCATCAGACTTAACAAAATACTGAGGAAAAAAAGGTGATAATCCTACTTTGTACAATAGCTTTGGAATTTCAGGTTGTATCATACATGCAGTCTGTACAAAGGGGTGCTCAGGTGGGGTGAGGGCAAGGGCAGGCTGGGGAAGGGTTACAGACAGTGATGTAGCTTTGAAGAAGGCGATGTAATCAGGCAAACAGTCTGTGGGAAAGGAAAGCAATAGTGAAAAAACCCACCCACAAGAAGATACTTGTCCTTGACTGCTGGACAAGCATGTTTCGTACCATGGGGGAATCCCCTGGGGTGCTACAGGTCTGTGTTTTATGTCTTCTACACTGCTGGTGGGCTTGTCAGATAGTCCAAAGGTACGACAGGTCTTGTTTGGGCAGGTTTCATCCTGGGAGTGACAGAAAGTGATGCCATAAGAGACAGAGCTAGTGGGTCTCCACTGAGATTAAGAGGTGTAAGACTGAGCTGTAGTCAGTTGGGGACAGGTGGGCAGTGGGGCAACCAGGTCTGGAGGAACGCACACCAGTGGGAACCAGGGTTTCAGTGGGGAGGATTTCGTAACACACAGGAGGATTTTGGAGGTTTTGGAAGCCTGCCTTGGAAAGACTCAGGCCTGTTGTTCTTTCCAAGTCTTAGCAGCAGGTGGCAAGTTCATGTTGGGAAGGAGCTCTGACAAGATGGTGCCCTCTCTCAAAAACATGGGTGATACCTGGCTGCTTGCTAACCTATGTCTGTAGCAGATGTGCCTTCAGGATTTTTGGTGGAGTGGAATGAATGGTGAGAAATAAATAAATACTAATAAATAATAATAAGAAACTTGGAAAAGAAAGGAAAATGAGGAAAGCATCTCACACCTTCCCCACTCTCCACATCCACGCAGGGCTGTCCAAGACCTCCCTTGGTCCACAGAACATGTGTAAGAAAAGCAAGGTCTACAGAGACAGAGGAGGAGACCAGGTCATATGGAAAAGACCCTCGTGACTGTTGTGCTTCAGGAGCTTTTTCTGTCTGTCTATCTGGTGTTCACATAACAGCAGGATTTTACCTGTAGATGACTTGGTGGGACTTGTCCATTTTCATTATGTGCTCACCAACAGGAAGAGCAGAGATGCTCCCCTGGAGTCAAATCCATTATATACCAGTCCATAAAGTGAATTCAAATAATTATTCTTACAGAATAGGTCCACCCTCTGCTCCCTTTGATACACTTGTAAGTCTAGTGTTATGGAAATGATATCTCCGTATTTATATCAGTTTAAGTGAGAGCAGAATTGAGCCCATACACAGTTTTCTGTCTTAAAGTCTCAAAAGACATGTGAGTTTGGAATCTGGAGTGGGATCCAGCTCATTGATTAAGACACACACTTGTAGGTGTCCACAAGCATGTGTCTCCATGTGAGTTAGACATCTAAACACCCATATCTGATGGAGATCTAGTCAGCACAGTCAGTGGCATCCAGAGAGTGGTTCAACTTGCCCTACAGTGGACACTTACGTTTCGCCAGCTGAATTGTTCTCTAGCGTCCACTGCTTATTGACCAGGAGCTTGACTGGGTTGTTCATGCACAGGCATCTGTTGCCATCTGAGATGCCTTGGGGTTTCTGAAGCATCTGCATGGAGCTGGCAGATATGCCATGGGACTTAATGGAAGTCCACACTCTTCCAGAGTAACTTCTAGAAGCCAGTGGGGTACCCTGGAACATCCCAAATGGCTCTAGACACCTATCTTCAGTAATTCAGTTCAACTCTAGATGCTATGTCAAGGCAAACAGAGCCCATCATTGGGCTGGTAGGGAAGTTTAAGCACCTAGCTCACATGTAGGTACCTGTCTTTAAGCATCTCTCTTTGTATTCCAAATCCCACCCCGGATTCCACTGCCTGGGAGTTAACTTCTGGCAAAAAGCAAGCCAGATCCCACTGCTGCTGCCCAGTGAGAGAGGGGAAATCTAGAAAAGAGATTCTTCCATACTGAGAAGTCCCTACTATAACAGCCAAGATTTAGCTTGGAGGGAGGTAGAAAATAGGAGACATATAGCTATGAAGAAGAGACGGGATCTCGTCCCACCCAGCCCACCTTCTCTCCCATCATCTAGCACTGTCTTTACAGCTTCTCATCCACACAGCTGCTTGGGCAAACGACTGACAGATCTGCATGAACATCCCACTCACTTGTTACACTACTGATGGCAGAGCGTTGCCTTCTGGGCAGCCTCAGCTCTGGAGCAGGTCTCTGGAAGAGCAGGGAGTCATTTTCCTATGGGCAGCCTATTTAACCAGGTGCAACGGCTGGTGTCTGCAGGGCAGTTTGATTCGGTGCCTTTTCATAGCTCTGTTTTATCTTGCCAAAGCAATAACATTAAGGGATCAAGGGAAGCTTGGAGTAATTTCCATATTGCAGAACCTAGGACTGGATTCACAACTCCTAGCTCCTGCAGAGTGCTCATGCTGTAACCCTGAATATCCCCAAGAACATCTAAAAGATTTTCAGCACTGAAACCTCTCTTAGAAGCCAAAAAGGTGACCCAAAGCTCACAGTGTTTTTTCTGGATTTGAATTTAAGGATAGGGACTTGACAAGCATATGAACACACATGACAAATGTATTATAATCTATGGACATCTCTGTGGTAATATATCTGAATGCACTGAAAACTCCCAAAATATTTTAGATTGAGTGGCAGAGGAAATTGCTCTCTGAGGTTTGCTACTACAGAAATCCTGCAATGCTCAGCTAAGACTGCAGCACTTCTGTAGGCAGGGCTGATGTGGCTGGTGCTGACTTAGAGATTTCTGTAACATATTGCATTTTGTGGTGCGGTTGTCTCTGCAGTCCCCTCCTAAGATTAAATCCTGACTGCTTTAGTTCTGCATGTAAAGCCCCTTATAAGGAGTGGAAACAATTCTAGAGACTTCAAAATGCTTTGGAGAAAACTGTCAGTGCTGAACATGACACTTGGCCAAAAAAAGGTACATCAGGGGTCAAGTAATAGAAAACGTCATGCATTTCCCTTCCCATGTTTGTCTTTTCTCTGAGAAACAGAAGGCCCCAAATTCTAAAACTAAACCAAAACAAGAAAAAAAAACTCCTAAACTTTCTATTTCTTTCATAGAAAGAAAAGAGATAAGGCCAAATTCACCTCTCGCAGGTAACTCCACTGTCTTTAGTGGGGTTGAATGTGGAACTGATGGGGCCCGTCAAACCCATCTGTTCAGCTAAAGGAAAGGTTGGATAGCAGCATGTAAGAGGATGGAATTATGTTCCTTTTTTATTTTTATTTTTTACATCTGTGTTACTTGGTTGGATGGTATCTTCTCCCTTTTCCCTGGCACTGCCAGACACATCCCTGATACAAACCATCTGCACGAGGACAAACCTTGTCAGAAGTGAAGACTGAAGGGAAGGGCACCATGAATCATGGAGGTTGAGTTGGCCAGATCCCATTTGTGGGAAATTAATTATATTTTCCTTTTGACTATAGACTGTTGTGTTACCCAGCTCAGCTGAGGTGGAGGGGAAGTTTTGACAGAAAACCATTTCCAGACAAGTGCACAATTCAACTGTCTACACATAGGCACCTCATGTCGTTTTGGACTCCCTACAGTCTCTGACATTTCCACCCAGGTTTAAAACTTGTGGGAGTCCTATGTCATTGAAACAACAGCTGGATCTCAATAAGATATTGTAGGGCACCTAAAATATCATCAGATACTTATATCATTGAGTGACTTAGGGAAGTCCTGTCCGTAAGGAGGGTCCTACAGTTGTCACAGAATGGTAGAACCTGTGGCAGAAGGCGGCTCTGGGTTGTATTGAGACCATCTCCTAAATGAGGCCCAATGTAGGCATGATGAGGTATAGGGAGGGATGGCACCTCACTCATTATTGACTCCATCTTTCATACCGGTACAGTGGCAACCCTGACTTGAGACATCTAGTGTAGGCAGTGGAGTGGAATCTTAGTTTTCCAAAGACACTTCCTGAATTAATGTGTATTAGGGAACGATGGCCCAGGTCCCTTCTCCAAAGCCATGGGGTCAGACGCAGGCCTAGCATGTGCATTCAGTGTGCTCCCAGATGCCTAGCAGACTCGCTCTTCCCTCCTCATGGGTGGGCAGAGTTAGACCCAGGACTAGGACCTTCAGATGCACTTGAGGTGATTAACAGAATTCATGCGGGCATGTTTCATTGACTTTAGTAGCAGCTGCTCAACCCCCAACATTATATGATCACGGTGGATGACTGATTATCTCATAAAACCAAACAAGTATGCATAGGCTTCATTAAAATCTCTCAAATGGGGTGAAAGTCCCCAGCCACTGAGCTGTGTCAGGCCTGACCCCAGCTTTGAATGAAGGAATACCACTTCCAGCCCATCTCAACTGATGATCAGATTGTAGCTTCACCTCCTTGACTCATGGTGGACTTCACATCATCAGACTGTACCCATCTAAGAGCTCATCATCTAGTATGAGCTCATCAGCTAAAGTCAGAGGAAAGACAGAGGTACACCTGGAGGGCAATTTACTGAACATAGCTTAGATACCATCCTAAGCCATAATGAATCACCTTCTGGACTTGTTTGTTTCTTGCCATTGATCCTAGCAGAAAACTAGATAAATAGGTTAGACTAGATGACATGGTCAGATGAAATAAATTCCACTGCTGCTGTCAAAATCTGTTTGGTCACCTTAAGAGGCAATTGCTCAGCAAATGCCTAGTTTGGGTTTTTTTTCCCTCCATGCTTCCCAAAGAGCATCACCTGTTAGTGATGTTGGGTTTGGTTCTGGTGCAAAAGCAGAAACGGTGGATGTTAGCATGCTGTGGATGGGCTGGGGTCAGAGTCCAGATCCCATGCATGGAAGCCAGATCCTTCAACCCATTTTTTCACTGGTATGATATAAAACAAGGAGCTTGAAACCACCTTGCTTCAAAATATCAGGGTAAAATTAGTTGTGGCTGTGACTCTGCTGAAGTCAATGGATTGACGGGGACTGTGACCTGCAATGACTTTCATCTCCACTGTCGGGGCACCATTCACTGACAGAAGTACCTGGTGGGATGTGTCTAACATCTCTCGCTGTGACTTCTAGCACTGCATCATATTAAGTAAATCAGACAGATCTTCCCTTGTCCCATCTTTTCCAATTCATCAATGTCTTCCACCGCCTATGTGGTTTCCTTCAGCTTTTGCTTTCTTGACAGCTTGTGTTTGAATATTGGTTATTGTGGCAATTTCCCCCTGCAGTGTCTTCTTTCTCGACTTGCCATAAAGTTCAGATTTTCCTTTTCTCCCAGACTGTATTACAAAAATCAGTCATGCATCCATTAATTGGTCCATCTTTCTCTCTGTTTATAGCGATCTAGTGCTTTCTACCAGTTGATGTGTAGCCATCCATTGGATGCAATGTTTACATGTACAGATATGACTGATTGGTTTTCTCCCCATTTTTTTCTTTGCCTCTTTTGATCTCTTCCTCTCTCCTTCCCTGCTTTCTGTGTCTCTGCTTTCGTTTCATTGCAGCATTTTTTTGCAAAGCACTGATAAAAGTGCCTCCATCAATAAGCAAATCTTGCTCATGCCCTTGGGCACAGCCCTGAGACAAGTGGATGATGCATAAACTGCACCGGCCTAGGAGTAGTCCCAGGAGACGCCATGACTCAGAGTCAGCCCTTGGAGGCATCATTTCCTCCTGTTTTCTCTCTGATGGGATTAAGCTGTGTTTGTTCACTGCCTCTTCTGCATACTGTCTCCTTTGGTTCCCGGTAATAAGCTGACTTGCAGGGAGAGAAGAGTACTCTGATTTCTCTACATAGATGTCCAGGTGTGAACTAGCCAACAGCCATGATTACATTGCCATGAAAAGACTTTTATGGGTCACAGGGAGTTACATCATGCCCCAGATGTACAGAAGAGGAAGAAAAAATGCCAGTCCATTGTCTTTTTCTCAAGATAGGAACCCAAAGGTATGGGTGAGGCAAAGAGCACACAGGATAAGTGCATCTGAGGCTAAACAGGCTATCACTCTGTGCTTGATTCACCACTCATTTATGCCAGTATCAACCAGGAATAACTCAAGAAGAGCTACAGGGCTGCAAATCCCAAGGCGATGGGCTGATCACATCTGATACACACATGGCTGAAGGAAGCCCTGATGCCCACGGAGGAGGTGAGAGCTGTTTCTGTAAACTGGCAATCGTGATCTGAAATCAGAAGTAGAGCAGCATGCAAAGATGGGGAGTCAGAGGTGAACAGCAGAGATGGGCCAGTGCTGCAAAGCTGGGATTTGGCTCTGTGTCCAACTTGCCCAAGCTCTGGGCTGGTTCAAAGTCTGGGTTTTGTGCATTTTAATCTGTGCCACTTTTAGAGATGGGAATGGCTGTAGAAATTAGGTGTGGAACAAAATTTGGCTTGAGTCTGAAATTGTTCCAACTTGTGAGGGGTGGTGGTAGTGGGTTGGTTTGGTGGTAGTGGATTGGTTCATCATCACGTAAATTAATGGGTGACAAGCAGTCCTTCAGAGTCATGTTCCCGACAGACTTGTGGTCTAAGGCTTTTGCTAAGTGCCCAGGGGGAAGCCTTGCATGAGGTGCAGAGAGCAGACGGACTAAGTGCACTTTCCGCTGTTGGTGATGGCATTCTTTAATGTGGTGGGAGGGGTAAACACTTTCCCTTTCCTCCTCTACGGGAACAAGCTGGGATGCTGAGGAGTTGGATGTCCTGTGCCCAACCGTGAGTGTCCAACCCCAGGAGACTTGCTCTGCACCTTATGTTTCTGAGGAAGACCCGTTGGCTGAGCCATGTACCAGGCCACAGCTGGAGCAACATCTCCATTCATGGGACTGTGTCCTTCTCAATGCACACACTAAGTCCTCTTCATTTCATGTACCAGGCACTGAACTTTTCTGTACCGTGCACATCATGTGTGTGCCAACAGGGTATTTGCAGGATAACATCAGCAGTTCTCTTTCTCTCCCTCTCCTTCTCCCTCCCTCCCTCTCTACAGGTATCACTGAATCCTATGTCAAATCCGGCAGAAGCTACTGTGCTTATGCTAAAAAGTTCATTCGAAGAACCTGCCCACTCTACAGATCTATTTTATATATTTGTAGACTTCTCTGGTTCCAGGGCAAAAGCAAAGGAGCATTTGCGTTATTTTTTTTTAAAATCATTAATTTATCTGCTTTTATTTCTTTTGCTGCTGTTGTTGTTGCTCATATTATACACAGAGTCTGGTCGTTTGGGTATGTAGATAGATCAACAAGCTTAGTGCTGCTGTCCAACACAGCTTCTGCCTGGCTGAGGGAAAAGGAGGTACTTCGGAAGATGCAAGTCTTTCAAAGGACACTTAATCACAGGTGGGGTGATAGCAGAGCAAAGCCATGCTTTTGCTAATGCTCTTCTTTCCAGCTCGGTGGTGTCGGCTGGTTGAAAAAACGCTGTCTCCTACAGGAGGCATCGTTGGGGCATGACTTGTGTGACTGCCAGATGTACCTCGGGATAGCCCAGAAGCCATTAGACCTATTCTATCCAACCAGTTTTAGCCTTTTTTTAAAGTTTTTATTCTTTTAATATCAAAAAAGTAGACTTCTCTCATGTCTGCAACCTCAGAGGAAGTAGGCTCAAATCCATTTCTCCACTTGGAGCCCAGCGAAGGGTTTTGCCTGCTTTATTTGCACGTGTGGACATCGTAGACTCGTATGCACTCCTGGCAGCGGACGTAGCAGCACCAGTGGAAGATACAGTGGCACTTCTCTTTCCGTTTCTCAGTCCTCGTGTTGTGCCCACGGCCGCAGCACAAAAGGTCGCAACCATCAATCCCATGGGAAGTGACATTACAGATCCTGTCCCGGGTTCCAAAGGAACCTGTCTCCGGGTTGGGCTCACAAAAGTTTGGTGAATTCTCGTAGTAAACCAGGTCCTTCTCAGTTGGAGCCTTGAAGAAGTTATATTTGGGCCTGAGAGTCTCGACCCAGCCACGGGATTCTCGATGTTTTTCCACCACCATTTCAGAAGCACTGTCGTACTTGTCCTTGAGGTAGTCACCGATAACCCTGAAGTCTGGCTGAGACCACCAGCAGGTCTTCACTTCGCAGCTGCCTGAGAGGCCGTGACATTTGCACTTAAGATGCATGAGTTCAATAATAGACTGAAAAAGAGGAGAGGAAAGGCAAAGAAGAAGGAAGACATTAGGCTATAATCAAAACACATATTGCATTCTGTTATTTAGCCAGGATTTCCTAAAGAATTGCATTGTTTTCATAGATATATTTACACACTTGTGAACAAAAATCACCTTATTCTCTGGTCAATGCCCTGCATGGATGCTGGGTCTAAGGCAGATAAAACCTCTGCAACTTTATTGTTTTCAGTGACTATCTTTGATTCCCACCCCAACTTTAAGCATCTACCAAGTCCTTTCACTAAGGGCTGAAGAGATTTCTGTGCACACTAACTTCTATCTTATCAATGTTCATGTGTGAATATTGCAGTTCTGTCACCCAAGAATAAGTTTCAGACACATTTAGGCAGGGAAGTGAAGAACACACAAACCTACTAAAACAATGTCTTTGTAAATGAAATAGACAGCTATTCCTTTGGAAATTAAAGAAATATGAAATGTCCTAACCATCCAGCACAGAATTCCATCTTTTACCTATATGTTTCATGTTTACTTGAGCAAACAAAGTTCTAGCCTTGATGCAGCTATGTTTAGAAACTTGAAAAGTAGTGTATTTTTATTTTTAAGCCAGGCTTATGATTTTTCTAAAACCATTTCAAAGGAAAAAAAATAGGAGCCTAACTTTTGATTTTGAAAGACTCAGACTTCAACCTAAAACACTGTCCTGGAATAAATAGAAAGTTGATTATTGATCCCAGAAGTTTGCTATTTTACCTCTTATGAAATTAGTCTAAAGGTTTCTAGAGGTGTTGCCCTCCGGTATTCTGAGGTGGGAGACAGTCTTATGCAACTGACTTGATAATCTGCATTTTCAGACTGATCAGCAAATTTCCGGGTACATGAACAGACTAGTGCCAGCCTGAGTCCAAAAGATTTGCCATGAATCAGCACCTTGGTGTTCACCAGGTGCTTTCCTGTATTATTTACAGAATATGTAATTAGCGATGAGAGAGAACCACAAAACGTTTGGTTCGTATAATCGTGCTGAACTTAATCAAAGCTTCTGGCATAGTGGTAGAGTTAGGGTTCATATGGGAACTAATATGAAACATTGCTTATGGCTCAGGTTTAGCTGGAAACACTTGAGTATGGAGGCCTGGAAGAGCTACCCCATGAGTGCTGGCATGGTGAGAATGGAAAACACCAGTGCTTTATAAAACAGTAGGATCTCAGATAATGGTGTGACATCTGCTCTCTAATCTTTGACATCTGTAAAATGTCCAAAAAAACCTCAGTGTCAAGTAACAAGACTTAGAGTAAAAAAGACCTCTGCAGGACTGTGATCGTAGGGATGTTTGTTCAAAGCTCAGTTTTTCCAAGGCTTCTCACTTTAAGGCAAATCCCTCCTTTCCACTCTACCCAACCTTTCCACAGTCCTATTTGTCTCATTATCTACCCCAGTAACTGCCACCAGCAATGAACAATGCATCATTAACTGAGCTATATCAAATGTTTCCTTCAAGCTGGGATGAAATCTTGTCCTAGACCTGTCTGTCTTTATACGTTCTCTGTAAAAGAGATCTGGACAACTGACTCCAAGATAGACATTTACATCTGGGTCGGTGAATATACTTAAAGCTTTCATCGATCAGGTACATTGACCCACCTCCCTGACAAGAACTATCATAGGGCAGGTATCATCGTTTCATGATGTAAAACTGCCCAGATTTATGTTTAGTTATTCCCCTCAGTTCCCTCCCACTATTCATTATGGCAGGTAAGAAAAGATTAAAGGGAGATCGAGAAAGTTGAAACAGAATGTCCTTACGGTCCTTCCAGCTTCATTGTTGTGCCTGTTCATGGCTGACCGAGCATCTGGTCTGTTCTCTCGGGCATCTGCAAACTCCCGAGACACCATGCTCCCAAACTCCACGTCCTCACTGCAGCCCCCCCATTTCCAGCCTTCCCCGGGAGAGCCCTTATGGCGAGTGTCACAGCCGCAGATGGTGGCCGAGCCCTCGGCGCAGGATCTGGTCACCGCGAAAGCCACTCCAGCAGAGGCAATGGCATGGACAAAGGCTGATTCCCTGGTAGCTGTGAAAGAGAGAAATCAATGAATAGTGGCCGGTGAAGGGACCATGTACGGCTTTGATCAACCCTGTGAACACCTTCTCTTGAGGGCATGGCAGAAGGCCAGGAAACTCTCCTCTTCCCTGTGGTCCGGCTTGGACCTACTCCAAAGACGTTTTCTTATACTAGGAAATAAGCTCCTGTGTAGACAGGACCAGGCTTGATTCAAGGCCACTGAGGTCAGCCAAGAAGCTTTGACTAAGGTCATTTTAAGGTCTTTGGATAAGGCCATGGCAAAACAAAAAGCAGTGCAAACCTGAGTTTCAAGAGGGCGTGTAGAATATACTATACGATACGTTGCAGGCAATGCACCACATAGCCATACCCTGAGCTGCAATCTTGGCACTGCACTTGGGTTATGTTCCCATAACATGGAAAATGCAGGTCTACACTTAATGACAGCCTCCACACTTAGTGGTGGGACCAGCATCAGGGAAAACATCTCCTCCTCCGTGACTGGGAGAGCTGCTGATGGCTGGAAGGTAGGAAAATTCCAGAATGGCCAGATACTCCCCAATCCTCACTATGTAAACTAAACATTGTCCCCACCCTCCATCCTGAGGCCACCTTCTTTTTCCTAGGCTGTCTAGCTCACTTAGAGACAGTGTTCAATATATGGCATCTTGCGTCTATCCAAAGTTTTATACACTTGCCTAATTAAGGCCCCTGCCAAGGGGACTGGAAAGGAGCTTTCCCGTTCTGCCCATTGCCTTAGGATGGTGGGTGGCATCAGCCAAAAGATGTCATGATTAGGGACTGGGGAGACTTAGTCTCTGTGGAGATCTTCCTTCATAGCCTTTCATCCTAACTGGAGCTCGGTGGGGAAGGGGAGCTCAGCATTAGCCAGGCTTTCCTGGATGCCAGTGCTTTTTCTACACTGTGCCAAAATGCAAACCAAACATTTCAAACTGCTTTGCAAATGGGGAATATACCAAAATATCACTTTTTATTCCCCATCAACCCACCTCAGTTTTGGTCTCATTATGTTTCTTCACTCACTAGAAACGGCAATGGAGTTCAACACCACACCTCAAAAAACACAACTGCAATGCTTTTTGGCTTCAGCAAAATGACTTTTTCATCGTGAACAGGGCTATTCTCAAACCCTTAAGGCAATTCTAAGAAGATACAATGATTCTGATAACTAGCTTCCCTTAACCTCCTATACCATTCCCGACACGAGTTCACCTTGTGCCTATAGACCAGTTAGCCAAGAAAGCATGTTGTCTCTGACACCTTTCAGATGATTAGACCAGGACAGTGTTGAAAGATGAATAGGTCCATAGAGGCAGAAGGTCAGGTTTTCAGTTGATGCAGCTTCACCAGCTTCTACTGAGCTTTGCATCAGCTGATGAGGTGCCTACTCAAAACCACTCAAACCTTCTCTGCACCATATTTTGCTGATCTGAGCTTTCCCTGGGCATTTTGGCTTAACCTTTACCTTCTTAGCTTCCAGGCTTTACTAACGTGAAGAAAGTTTAATATGCCAAGCCAAAAAGCCAACATGTTCTCGGGGAGAAATCAGAACTGCATGCTTGCAGAGCAGTCCTGGCTGGATTGAAGTCTTAAGCAAGAACTTGTGCAGCACCGCTTTGCTTTGGGAAGACTACCAAATACAACAATATGCAAATCAACTACTGTGCATGAACTTACAAGCCGAAGGTATGCGCAATGTCCTGGAACGTGTTGTCAATGCGCATCGTGAAGTTCGTAAGTAACTGAGGGCTAGAACCAAAAAAGGAAAATGCAGGAACCCTCAGTTCCACAATGTGATTTTGAAAAACCCTTGTTCAGCACCTGTCCAGCCTGGAGAATCCCATCTTCCTCCAAATAGTGTCCATGTGGTTCATGAGCTGTGTGAAAGCTCAGCTTTTGACTATGGACAGGTGAGTCCAGTTCTAAGAGGACTGGGAACTTAGCATCTTGCACTTGCCTAAGCTGAGGTGGGATCCAGAAACCAAATCTTGGGAGTGGGAACTTCATATGACGTCTCCAAGGACATTGATGACCAGCCCTGGCATCTGTGAAAGGCAAAGGCTTCTTGTCGAAGCCAGTCAGATAAGCTGGTGGGATGAATGCCATTACCCTCTGGTGGGGAGGTAGGAGGTATGGTGCCTGAACAGAGAATAGCTGACACACCTTTCACCTCCTCCCATTGTGGCCTAACTAATCTTGAAACTTTTTCATAGAATAGTTTGGTTTGGAAGGGACCTTAAAGATCATCCCTGCTCCAACAGATCCATGTCCTTCTTGTGCTGAGGACCCCAGAGCTGAAGGCAGTACTGCAGGGGGGTCTCCCCAGAGCGGAGCAGAGGGGCAGAATACCCTCCCTCAACCCGCTGGTCATGCTTCTTGTGATGCAGTCCAGGAGACGGTTGGCCTTCTGGGCTGTGAGCGCACATTACTGGGTTGTGTTGAACTTCTCGTCAACCAACACCCCCAAGTCCTTCTCCTCAGCGCTGTTCTCCATCCATTCTCCGCCCAGCCTATGTTTGTGCTTGGGATTGCCCTGACCCATGTGCAGGACCTTGCACTTGGCCTTGTTGAACTTCATGAGGTTCACACAGACCTACCTCTCCAGCCCATGCAGGTCCCTCTGGATGGCATCCCTTCCCTCCAGTGTATCGACCGCACCACACAGCTTGGTGTCGTCGGCAAACTTGCTGGGGGTGCCCTCCATCCCACTGTCCATGTCGCTGACAAAGATGTTAAACAACATTGGTCCCAATACTGACCCCTGAGGAACACCACTTGTCACTGGTGTCTACCTGGATATTGAGCCATTGATCGCAGCAACTCTGAGTGTGGCCATCCAGACAACTCCTTATCCACCAGGTGGTCCATTCGTCAAACCCGTGTCTCTCCAACTTAGAGAGAAGAATGTCGTGTGGGACAGTGTCAAATGCTTTGCACAAGTCCAGGAAGGTGACATCAGTTGCTCTATCAATGATTTGACTTTCAAAGATGTAACTCTGTTGCAGAAAGCCACCAAATTTGTCAGGCATGGTTTGCC
>NW_009626809.1:0-20372 GCF_000690535.1 Cariama cristata
AATAGTGATCTGGGCAAAAATATGTAAAAGCAAGCAAAGTGGCATAGCCAACAGATGCGCAGAGACAGCTGATGACATAGCCGTGCTGCTAAGAGCGTGGCCATGGCTTCACGGCACGAGCCCGGTGCTGACAATTCCCTCTTTGTGCCGTGCTCTCGCTGGCTCCTGCGTCTCCGGTCGCAGCCTGAAGTGGAGCAGAAAGCTGGGAGCGAAGGCCAACGAACCCGCACTGGAGCCAGGCAGCAGGCAGCTCCGCGGGATGGCTCCAGAACTGATCTCTCCAAAACCCAAGGATGTCCCTGATGTATACTTTCAGCTTCCTGTTTCAGCCTTCACGTTGTTTAATGCCTTTGACAATATTGAAGAGGTCACCATCTGGAGTGATCAATGAATCAATCACGGAGAAGCCACTGCAGACACGTTTCTGTTTGACCCAAGTGCCATGGTCCCAGCGCGATCCCCCAGCTCTGAAATCACACAGAACACCACTTGGCTGGAGAGGTATGCCCTGTCCAGATGATCTGATCTGTTCCATCCTTCCGTGAGGTTCTCCCTCACCTCTGTATTTGCCTATTTTTATTCTGGAAGCATCCCGTGCGATCGCCATTCGCAGGCAAGGAGGCACAGCAGAGATTCGTGGAGGTGACACTGGAGGATCTGCCTTGCTCCATCCTAAATCATTCCTCTGAAGCAGTCTCTATTCATTTCCCAAAACCGCATTCGAATAGCATCCAACTCCATAAACCCAGCCAGGAACCATGGGTTGGGACAGTGATCTTCTGTGGTGGTGGGCGACGCTGACAGCTCCCCGCCAGAGCCCTGCATCCCCCATTCCTGCGGTGTAGCCCAGGCAGGGACCGAGCAGCCCTCGAGAGCGAGCCGGGCCGGGGGCACAGCAGACGAAGGCTGGGCACGTGCCGGTGCTGGGATGGGCCGGGATGAGTAGTCAGCTATGCTGTCAGCTGTTAGGTGAAAATTAGGCAAAGTGCTTCATCAGCTTGCCTTGAGCAAGCTCAGGTCCAGAGCCTCTCCTCCCTGCATAACTCCCCTTGCACAGATGTTAGTTAGGTCTTTCTATAAATCCCTTTCAAAGGCTTCAGGTTTGAGCTGGTTATGCCAGCATCCCTCTCTACGCCACTGTCAAAGCAGAGTTGCTTTCACTCCACAAACTTTCCTTGTTCCCAAGGGGAAAGACCTCCACAGGCATCCCAGTTGCATCAGTCAGGAGCAGAGTCCTCTCCTGCTCCGAGCCACAAGCACTCTGGCCATTATTACCTGCGGTTCTAAAGCCTCCGTACTTCACAATCCTTCGGGAAAGTGCAGCGTGCCAGGCAGGCGGAGGGAACGCTGCCGACTCCTGCCCGGGCAGTGGAGCGAGGGCACCATGTTCAGGGAGGAACAGCGCGGACACCGATGGAAGGGGCTATGGTGCTGCTTACCCGGGGTTTGTCTTCAGGAGGCAAACTGTAGGAAACCAGAATGCCTGTCTGTTGTGAGGAGTTGGACAGTTTCCTTCACAAGATATTTTGGAAGAAGCAGATGTCACAGAACATGTGTGTTTGACATTCTTTTTTTACTGAAACAGAGTGGTCTGGAAGTGGAAAGTCATCTGTCATCAGAACAGGAAGGGCATTTTGCAAGTGCAAAAAACATTTTTGTTTAACTCTCAGCTGAGGCGGGATTTCTGTGAGTCAAATGTTCCCCAAATAACAACTCCCATGCAGCTGAGAGCCATCACTGATGCAAGAAGCTCTGACAGAAGTGTTACCACCAGATCTATATTCCCAGCAGAGAAAATGCAAAAAGAAACCCCAAACCCAACAACCTCTCTGGATAAACAAGAGAACAGGAAGCTGGTTTCGAAGGAAGGATTAGAAGAAATCAGTTTATTGAGCCTAGCAGAACAAAGATGGGAGAGGAGGTAGGGCTGGTGAGGGAAGAGGGGACGGGTCTGCTCTGGGGGCTCTGGCTCCTCTTTGCCATTCCAATCGCACGCTCTAAAACACATCAGAGTTTTTCTCTGCACTGCTATCCAGCCTTGAAAAACTTCATTTTAGCATGATAATAAAAAGTGTACTTGAAAACCGACTAAAAGCCACACTGGTTTATGGGAAAACCAGATGAAGGATTTTAGTGAAGTGCGGTAAATGATTTTGAGACCGAAACCCGTTGTCATGCAGTCGCTAATGTGGAAGAGAGAGCTACAGCCAAGGTTTCAAACAGGGATCTGCTGAGAACTGCAATCTCTATAAATCAGACCATTTTTAATTCATCACTCTTGCTGCCTTCTAAGATTGGAAACTGTAAGTTCATCCATACAGCCTTAATTTTGAAACGCAGAGATTTTTCTTTTTGAGCACTTACCTCAATAGTCATATGTTATTTTGCTTTTAATCCATTAGTGTTTACACATCAAATTATAAGCCTCCAATTGTTTTTCCAAATACCTTTGGCCCATCATAGTAGCATCATTTCTTCATGCTATTCCACCTGTAAAATTCTGCTTTTTAGAGCAACATAGCCCTTCAGTTCAGCATCTGAACTGAGACATTTGCAAGACACCTACTGATTAGGATTTTTTTACTGTTAAGATTATTGTCTTTTCTAGAAGTCAATGAAAACTAGCAGTACATTTTCATAGGACCCCTAATATAATTTGCGGTTACCAAGGAGATTTCCTTGGGGATTATTCTATTGAGAAAATAAAAACATTTTTTAAAGAAAAATAAGACCTGCAGTAAATTTCTCAAGTACAAGTGTGAATTTCAATACATAATAATTTGCAGCCACTCCATTGTTTACCAGTACTTTAAACAGAAGTTATGGAAAATATTTGTATTCAGATTTATATTGCGTTTATAACTGCTGGGCATTTTAAGCAGGAAAACTGAGTGTGCCTTTCTGGCAGGCCTGTCTGTTACATGTGAACATGACGGGGGGCTCGCAGACACCCTACCAAGAACCATTTGCTGTGTAATTTTATGAGCGTGCTCGCTGTAAATGCAAAACTGCTTGTTAGAGCACAGCTACATTGGAGGTGTGGAGAGACTGCCAAAAAATATGTTGAACTGTAAATAACCAAAGCTGTAACCAAACCCACCAACTAATGAGGTTTCTTTGCTTGAGGGCTGTAACGCTCATCCTTACTTGCCGTATTTATTATTTCCATTGCACCCAAAGGCTTTCTGGACATTTTACTGAAGGCAGTGACTTTTGTGGGATGGGAGGTGAGAAGACCTTAAGGAGCACAAGGAGCACACAGAGACTGGCTCTGGACCGGGGCACTGACTCATGGGGATGTTGGAAAGCTTGAGCAGCATCCCCAGGGTGTTACTGCGGGTCAGTTGATGCCGAGGCAGACCCCAAACCATCCACCCCACACCTTCTGCCGACAACTCTTTAGCCCGAGGGTAGCCAGAGCGTGCCTGGAAATGAGACCCTGCAGGGTCTTGGAAAAAGGGGTTGGTTTGTATAAAACTGGTAAAAACTGCCTACAACCTTCTTTGGTAGTCATCTTCTGGCCGTAGCCATGAATCACAAAGTCAGCAGTGGCAAAGCTCCCTGCTCCCTCAGTCAGGGCAGGAAAACAGAGCAGCGGCGGCAAGGAAGTCTGAATCTGTAGGAAAGGGGCTAAGTGAGCAGCAACTTACTCAACGTTCATTAATTTCATCCCTCCGTATTTATAAATGCATAAGAAAACCCACAACCGTGCCTTTTCACTAAATAAGATAATTTGCAATGCGAGGAAAGAGTAAGAAAGATGCCTCTGAATTAAACCTCAGCCTATTCCACAGAGAGTCTATAAGACCTCACCCGGGCACAGGAAACAAGTCAAGCCTAAAACACACTGGGCAGGAGTGTTAAAGAGTTCCCATTTTTGCTTGCATCTCACTACAAGTAAGACCCATGGGACAGAAACCATCTTTCTGAACCTCCCCTGGAAAGCATTCACTTTTCTTTTTACTTATTTTTTTTGTTTGTTTCAAAATTATTATTCTGATGTTGTTTGGCCCCAGTCTACCTTTCAAGACAGAAAGAGGCTCTGCACCTTCTTCAGGCCACTGCCGTCTCAGAGCAGACGGCGAGATTTCAAACAAGCTGGAGCGAGCAGGAGAGCGCAGTTAAATGAGATGAGCCCGCGTTTCCTCAGCACCTGACCAGCACTTGGCTGGTGGACACGCTGCTGCCTTTCTGGTCGCATTTGCTTTCGGCAACCTATTCAGCACAAATTTGACACCAGACCGTGGGGGCTGTGTTCCCCGGTAGGGATGCTCCTACAGGGACCAGGGACCGGAGGAGGGGCAATTCCCTGTTCCCTTCTTTCCCAAAAGACACCGTTTGTACCTGGAGGTGAAAAACCACCTTCTGCGATGAGGACGTGACTTCACACAAGGTAAATTGCATGCAGTGACCAGATTTAAAAGGATGTAAATTCTAAAAGGCAAGATTAAATGAAACCCTTCACCCTGAGCTGGCTACTCACAACTCACTTTTATGTGCCATCTGTGGTCTGCCAAATCTTTACTTGCATTTCAGTATTTTAAAAAGCCAAGTCAGTGCAATTGTGAACCCCTCCTGTCTCGGTAGGAATGATCTTTTACTGAGGAAGTAGTCATAAGCAAAAAGCTACAAGGGGAAAGTTAAACAGCCCCCACCCCACCCCACCCCCCAGTTGTCCCATACTGCAGCAATGTAGATATGATGAGCATTTGGATTAAGGACAGAAAACGTCAAGGAGTCAGCCTTATTACTAGGTCAGCCTTATTACTAGGTAATGACATCTGTGCCTTCAGCATCTTCTTGAGGGTGGCCAACAACAGATGGCAAGGGAAAGGAACAAGACTGAGACATGCCTGGTAAACGGCCTGTCCCACCACAGCCTTTCCCAGCACTTAGTGATTTCCCAAGCTGGAAGTTATCTCTGAACCTGGTGCAAAGCAGCCACCAATCGTTTTAGGCCACAAATTTGTTTAATCATTTTTTAAAAGCAGTTTTTCTTTCTGGCTTCCCTAAAATGCCAAAACCTGGAATTTAGGATTTGTCTGAGTGGGGACTGGGATCTCCCATTGTGCACCATAAAGAGCTGGAGAAAGGTCTGAGCAGTTCCACGGCTTTGGGCAGCCAACGCCTCTGATAGGACTGCCCATGTCCTCCTGGGGCACTTCTGCTCTTAGACCTCAGAAACCAACATACCACAGACCTGCCCAACAGACCCCAAGCCAAACATGGGTACGCAGAGATATTTAAGTATTTTGCAGCAATTCTGGTTTTGCAGGAGGCACCACGGCAGGGAGACAGCTGCTATGGCAAACAGGCTTTGTAACAGGTACAACCACCTCCGAAAGAAGGCAAAGACCCAACTACCTATTGCTCTTTCCTTTCAGCCTGCCTCAGCTTGGCTGGAGTTTTCTTAATTTGAACACTCACAGCATATTGCTTCTTGGCTCTCGCCGTCAGCCTGCAGTTTGCGAAGGCTGTCGTGTCTCCCAGGACCCCAATGCTCCATATCAGCGATGCTGCTGCATCCCCAAAACTGAGCAATGACGTGCAATGAGCAACAGGCGCTCGCCTAGCACCAGTTGTTTATTAAATTCTTCTCTGTTTTTTTAAAAAAGTTTACAAAAGGGATGTTTTCCACATGATAAATGATTGGCAGCTGACCTTTTCTGTTAATGACTTAATTCATGTGGAAAGAGCGGACTGCCCGATGTGGTGTGACATGGAGGTCGAATAACAAAGCACACTATACACAGATGGCCACGGAAACCGGCAGCACATGACACCGTTCAGCGAGACTCTGAACATGAGCGTGCTTGGATAATTTTCAGAATTGAAGCGTAAGTTTATGGAATAACCCTGATTCATTTTTGAAGCGAAGCATGTGTACTGACAGCGAATGTTCTACCTCAGCCTGCCTGTAGGAATCCTTTGCCCTGCAGCTGCCTGCAAACGTCTCACTGCTGATATGAGACATGGGCAACCCAGTCCAGCAGCCTTCCTTGGGTCATTTCAACATCCAGCTGCATGGGTTTCTCATGTCTTCCTTCTTTTCCCCCGTTTTTCATCCTTAGCTGAAATACTGGGGCAGTGACATTGAGGGGAACAGTTTCTCAGTCTACTGCGAACCCTTTGAGGGTTTGTTGTGGCTTTTGCATGGGAAACCACTGAAGGCAAACAAAGAGAAATGCTACTCTAAACACAGGAAAAGACAGGATTCTTTCAGCTAATGGAAAGAGAAGTGTCTTATTGTCACATCATGAAAATTAGTACTGAATTATTATTTAACGTTCCTAAAATCTTCAGCTTCCATATTTTTAACGCTGTTGAAAAGATGGGACTGATCAAAATTGTCTTTTTTCAACACATATCCCAGAAATAGCTGGGAAAGCCCCCACACGTTGTATTTCAGCAGCAAGGCCAGCAGTTGCTGAGAGGTAGCACATTTTTGCATTATTTTCTGAGGTTATCTTCTCCTTCCCAATGTACCTATAGAAGTCCAACACTAAACCAGAAAGGTGCACCGATGAGATTGCTTGCGGTGGAGCGTGAAGCCCGAGGGAGCAGGAACCCACCTGATCCCAGCTGCTGTGTTGCACAACCACCTCATTTCCACCGCAGTTAACAAACGGCACCATTTCACACACTGGGGAAATTGAGGGCTTGAAAGTTTCTGTGATTCCTTTTGAAGGTCCATCCTGAACAAATTATCTTCTTCCTAGAAATCTACTCAACGCGTTATGCAAATTCATTCAAATTAATGTCCTAGAGATGATAGGACCCTCTGTAAAACAGAAAGCACCCCCCCTTCCCCACCTCTGACCACCAGGGAGGCTTGTGGATTTAAAAAGAAATAAAGAAAAAAATCCCAGCAGCTTTCCAAGCAGTATTTGATATTGGGGTTGTATAAATCACAAACCACGTACAGGAATATGAAAGAAGGGTTTGATTAACAGCTTGTTGAAGTTAAGATCTAAGTGCATAGCCAACCAAGGGATTAATTATCCAGATGAGAGAAATACTGCTGTCTTAGTACCAGGGCACTATTTCCACATGGGCACATGGGTGTGTTTGGCAGTTCAAAATCAGGACAATTTTTAAGAAGGGTGAGGGGTTTGAAGGGACTGGGGAGCATCCGCACACGATGCAGCCTGGCTCGGGCCGAGGGCTGCAGCACAGCCGGGAGGTGCAGGGACCACCGTAGGAAGCTGCGGTTCTGGTCCCTCTCCAACTTTCACAATGTTTTCCACTTCAGTTCCTGGGGATTATGTGTTATTTGGGTATTGTAACGTCCGGGGCTGCTCCAGCATGACCTGCTTGTTTGGGAACGGCAGGAAGAGACACAGCCGTCTCCTCCAGAGAACATGAGGCAGGGCTCTGAGTTGAGTCTCTGCTGCATCACAAGACCAAAATTTGACTTCTCCTGGGTTGCACTGAAGACAGCAGCGGCAGGGCCAGGCTCACAGACACCCACCTCCAAGCAGAGGGAAGGGATTTTCACCCGATCCCAGGTTCTGCTTGTTGGCAACGCAGCTGCGTGAAAGGCTCCTGCTCAGTTTTATTTTCTTTCTGCAGAGGAGGTGTTGCTGCCTGACCATGAAGTGCCAGATACCAGCCCAGACCTCTGATTACAGCAGGTCAAGGGGCAGGAGAAGCCATCGCTGATGGGAGCTGGTTTATACAGGTCAGTGCCAGCCGAGCTGCAGACCCTGGGTCACAAAGGACCAGCCAAGTCCAGTCCATGCAGCCACATGTCATTGTTACCGTAAAAGTCGGTCAAAAGAACCTTCTAAGACTCAGTTTGGAGCTTGAGAAAGCAGGCATTCCTTTATTGCAGTGCTGAATGCACAGGGGGTTGTTCTGCTTAACGTGCATGTCAAGCCAAATGAAGATACACATTATATACGATAAAATATTTGCATATTTGTAGTACACTGCATAGTCATTGTTATTCACACTTAGGATTGGTTGCAAGTTTCTTGCTTCTAATGTAAATCAGTACGCACCCTCAGTTAGCACTAATGAAGCCTTTTCATCAACTGCGCATGCTCCCCAGGCAGGGTTTTGCCCTCTTTCGGAGGGGCCATTTGGGTTGGAGGTCCTGATGTCCCCCTGATGTCTTTACCTTTCCCTCAGTTACTGCTGATTTCTGCTGACTTTACACTTCACGTGGCAACTTCCCAGCCTAATGATGTTCTGGGGTAGGATGTTCCTCTTTATCAGTCTTCAGCTGCACTTCAAGGATTTTAGTCGTTAGCAAGCATGCAGATTTACAAGCTCATACAATAGTACTATTGATAGTCTAATTTGGGGGTTATCAGTTCCCCCCCTCATCGCATTCTGCATTCCTTAGGTCAAGCTGCTCTTTTTGCCTGAGAAATTGGTTTCTCTCCTCTGCCCGTTCACCTATTTCTTGTTTACATCATCATAGAGCACAACTGAACTTTTTGGAGAGGCACATTGGAGGTGACAGGGATGTCAGACAGTTGATAGTTGTCTGTACACATAGAGGTGTTTGGGAACCTTTCTCTGAAATGATGGAGAAGAGCAAGACAAAAACTTTCAGAGGAAACGCATCCGCTGCCATCACCCTTCGTGTACGACTGACCGAGTAGGAGATGCCATGAGCCAGCACCAATGTTTAGCAATTCAGAAAAAGCTAGGAAGTCTTACAGGAGAGGAAGAAGACAAAGCTGGACATGCTGCCTGCTTGAGCAGAAGTGTTACAAAGTGCTTAAATGAACTAAGGCAAGAACTAAGTAATTTTTGCCAGCAAGAAAAGCAGAAGCCCTTCTGCACAGATACCATTCTTTTCACCCACAGATGACATAGGGACAAGAAGAAAACCACTGCTTGAGAGTGCCTCGGGTCCGTTTCGAACAGACAAAGCAGCAATACATTGCCTCGTGCTAACTAACAGAGCCCACAAATGCATGGACCCCCATTAAATTAGTCTTGGGTGATGATGACAGTTGAGTTTTAATGAGCTCACATAGGCTTTGCCCAACCCAGGGCTTCCCAGCTCTCGTTGATGGTGGTGGCTGTGCCTGAGCATCGTTAGGCACTGCAACTTTCCAATGGTCACCGAGTTGGTGAGGTTGGATGAAGTGAGCTTAAGTAAAAACCCCCATTAAACTCACAAGATGCCAGGCTCACCCATTTGTTTTCATACACACCGGTATGAACACCTAAATTAATAAGCGCCAACAGTTTGAGTCAGAACGATACCAGATACAGGAGGCAAGGTTTTCTTTAAAAAGGAAAGGGGTGTCATTGTTCATTTCCAAACACCATACTTAGACAGCCGAAGAACAAAAATATAGAGCATCCAAGGATTTCCAATATTTTTGAAAGCAGCAGCACTGGAACATCCCTGGGGCTATAATATAAACAATCTGAAATTTATTCCCAGGAGAAGTTACTGAATCGCTCTGATGAACAGTAGTTTGTTTACTGCCAGTTTTTATGAGTTTTTGACATGAATGATCTGGCAGAATTGAAGCAAAATAAGGGAACCAATGAGTAGAAATACACAAGCTTTGTTAGCAAAAATTAAAGAAAAAAGAAACTAGTCTACTTTCATCAACTTCAGGGAGCTAACAAATTTTTTAAAGAGCTTGAAATACATCTCTCTCCTTTTCTGCCTAGGTTCAGGGCAGTGTGTTAGAAGCGAGGCACCCTCAGGCTTGCTCACCAGTCAATAGGTGAGTACACTTCTGCGTCGATTACGTAAAGCAGGTAGGAGCAAGCTTAATATCTAAAAAAAGGTTGGGTTTTGGGTGCTTTTCAAATTTCAAGTTTAAATTACATTTTGACTGCCCAGATTTAGATGTTCTGTTTTGAGAGAAAGGCTCAGATCTGTACAATTCATTATTTATGAGCCTGAGAAGATACTTTGAAATATGATGTATGTACAGATATATTTCTGTCTCCTTCCCCTGGGAGTACACAGTCCTGAGGCTCTCTCCCCGGACCCCTGGAAGAGAAGTTTTAAGCTAGTATCAGCAAAGCCCTTCCTCTCCCCTCTGCACTGTGTTCTTCAAAACTTTTTCCTGCTTGCAAATGCAGAAAGGAAAAAAACAAACAAACAAAAACCCAAACCCCACTATCCAGCTTAAAGACAGACTGTGCACTGTCTGAAACTCTAAAATCAAAAGCTGTAATCTTCTGCAGCAGAGCAAACTGCAGATTTGGACATGTCCTTCCTAAGTCACATCTGCTTCTGCTCGGCTGAGGTCATCCTTGTCACGGGGGCATTTCTTCCTCCCTTTGATCCTGAGGGCACCTTCGTTCTGATCCTCTTTCTTTGCTGTTACTGTTTCTCAGGTTTCATCAGCTATTCACAAAGCAAAGAGAGGGAGAAAACATTTAATGAAATAAAAATATCATTGCAGAAGATTTTTTTTTTAATTAGAAATTTTATCATTTGTATAAAATCAGCAACTTGCACTCACAATGCATACATTAATAAAATAGAAAAAATACCTGACATTTTCAGATATTTGGAGAAGATGGTGAATTATCCTAAACATGATCATCCCCCAAGTACGAAAAGGGCATGTACTCAGAGGACCACCCTCCACTTTTCAGAGTTGCTTCTCCATCCAACATGATCTGCCAGTACGGCAAAGCAGAAATACAAGGACCAAAGAGGGGGGAGCTGAGTTCTGCCAACCTCTCATTCTGTTTTGCTTTTTCAGAGGCAGCTTTGTCATTGCAAAGTTTTCAGTCAGTCCCCCTATCCCAAGATCAGCAGTTCAGCACACAAGACCTTCAACAAGAATAAATTGAATTTATCCAGAGTGAGAGATACGTGTTCCATAGCATCACCTAGAGTTCAGAACATCTATTTTGGATCAGACTGGAGAAGACCCTTCTGCTAGCGCTACCCAGCTGCCCCGCAGCAGAGATGCTTTCCACGTTAATGAGAGGCAAGGCACGCTGCACCTAGCTCTTACCTTGACTTCTCTCCTTTATTTCTTAGAGGAGTAGGCTGCAGCAAGCTTTGGGGACAGCACGGATCAATAGTTTCTTAAGTGACCACAGACACTTCACCTGGGCAGTTTATCAGCTTGGCTAGTTTCTGTGATCTCCTGCATTTCTCAATTGATTCCATCACAATTCCCCCAAATAAAGCACAGTGGTCATAAATCATTTTGGTGCCAACAGGTGTCTTCAGGGAGGAAGACTTCACAGAATCAAATGAGCTGCTGCAGAGGTAAGGAAGGTTGTGGAAGATGCACACAGAGCTGCAGAAGGGACCTGCGGGTGGGTAAGAGCCTTGGGCGCAGACGTAGAGCCTTGGGAGGATGCCCAGCAGCACTGAGCCCCATCCTGCTCCTGTGCACCCAACCCAGGCATCCGCCGCTGGCCGCTGCAGGGACAAAGTCCTGGGCGAATGGCCTCTCATTACACCCAGCTTGCTCTTACCTGGCTATTGCATAGGCTAAACCCAGCTCATTTCAACCCTGTGCAACAAGGTACGCACACGGCGAGGGCAGCCCGGCCCAATACAGGCAGTATTGTAATCCCTACATCCAATGCACACATTACTCTGGCCAACGAGCCTATAGACACCGCTCATGGCCGAGAGAGGTAATCGAGGAAGGCAGTGCACTTGCAGGAAGCGAAACAAGAGTTACAGAGCATTAATCCTACCTTGGTTGACAGAACTCCCAGGGTCTCTGCTCATTTGGTTCTTATTTATATAAATGCTGTTGGGATCATGCAGGTGCTGGAAACAGACTCAGGATATCATGGATCTTCACAGTACAAAAACATTTCAGGGAACAGGAGGCCCATTACCTCAGCTGCATGCTTCAGAGAACAGAAAGCACAGCTCCTGGGTTTCAAAAAGTAGGTTTGTAGGCATTCAAAGAGCTAAACTAGCAGTCACTGCGTATTCAAGGTGAAAACTGTTTACTGACTCTCAACGCAGCAGTCAGCAATTGCAAAGTATCTCCCAACACAAGGGTGCCACCCAGCCAAACCTGCTGTAACACACCTGTAAACAGCTACATCTATTTAAATTTATCTCCCTTCGACACCTGTACCTTTTCCTGCAGCAGCCAGAATCCTGGCAGAGACCCTTTCGCACTGCAAGGGGTGCAGAAAGTAGTTACTGTTCTGTGTACCTCTGAGCTCTGTAACTCTTAACACAGTTGTTTCTGTAAATTCTGTGATTACAGAACGGCGTGAAACTCACTCTTCTCCAATCAAGATTTTCCTCTTTCTTGTCACTCCGTGAAAAGAAAAACCTATAACATACAGCAGGAGCAATCCAAACTGAGCTACATTTCTCTTTGAGGAGGTTGTGAGCTAACCTAAGACAAGAAGACCTGGATTTCCCAAATTTGGGAAGTAGTTGTGTCTTCAGTGAACTTTGCACTCGGGGATACAGAATCCACCTTCATCACACATATTTATCCACATGTAATATGACAACAGGTGGAAATGGCTGAATATATGATGGCATGCTACATTACCGTTTCAAATATGCCTATACTGACCATTTTCCAATAGCCATACTCTAGCACCCCAAAGAAAAACAGCACAAGGGACGGGGTTAACTGGAAAATCTGTATTAACTCCTGTTTTATCAGGAACAGGATTTAGGTTTCACTTTATTTTTAAGATTACAGCCAATTAAATGTAGGCTTAATAAAGGAACAGTTTCATCCATGTAAAACTTGAACACTGAAATAAATGAGGATTTGTGCGTATGTACGCACGTGTGCGCTCTCCAGTCTGTGCACATACCAGTCTAGGAACAAAAGTTCAGATGCAAAGGTTACAAATAAATTTGCATTTCTTTGTATTCAAAGAGAGACTCATCCGTGTCATACAGGAAATAAAGGCATTACACTTCTCAATTTTTTTCCTTTCTTTGCTTTCAAAGGGCTTAAGTAATCTAAAAGTATATTTAAAAAAATACTCAATTACAGAAGATGGAGTTGCATGTGAGCTGAAGAAAAGCTAAGATTGGTTAAGGTTTGGTATCATAATGAATAACACTTCAGACACAATTCTGGTTCAATGAAACACATCTGGAATGCTGCCTTTACAACGACAGTGTTGCAGACTCATCGTCTCAGCTGCAGAAATATTGTGAGCCTTTTGTGGCCACTGCCCCATGATTGTTGCTGGCCCATCTGTACAGATACTGGCTGAGCTTCTTAGCCGTGATCTGAAATTTGTTCTTTCTGAGGCATTTTGGAAAGATGCTAACATTTCAGAGCATGGTCCTTGGACCAAGGCAGTCCCATGGCAGAGGTATCCCACCTGCGTGGATGTGATGCAGGACTCGTCAGCAGCCACGCAGCCGAGCTATATCTGCACAGGGGATTAAACGTGAGTGTTTGTAACACAAGACCATGAGCCGAGCTATGATGTGCTGCCTGTAGGCAAAGTTATGCATGCACATATCTAAAGTCAGCACCCCTCAAACATTTAAGACTGTCTTAACTACAGGCATAGCAGGAGTGATTAAGCCTGAAAAGTGGCTAGGAAAATAATTTCAGACATAAAGCAGCAAATGCTGATCCTTGTCACCTCAAGCCACAATAGCCGGGAATAACACCATGTCATGAACCAAAAGACTCAAATGAGTCAGCTGTTCAGAGAATCCACTCACTCCTTCGCCAGCAGCCAAAACCTGTGCTCTATCGCTTTTGGGGTCAGCAGCTGAATAGCCAGAGCGTGACAAGAGACAGAAACATCCTGAGACATCTCAAGCATCGAAAGACTTCTCATCGCACTGCACAAAAGGGTGGTCTCAGTCCATGGAAGGCAACTTTCCACTTCTCCCACCGTTAATACAGATATTTCGTCTTGCAGAGGTGGCTGCTGCTGAGCAAAACCACTGGTACTGATAGGGACGTGCACCACTCCCTTCCCCAGCAGGTCAGCAGAGGTACGGAGCAACAGCCATTCTGAAAAAGGTCAGAATTTACACTGATCTGACAACTCCTTTGCCAGATTTTAGCCTGACACAATTTACTAGAACCCAACAGCCACAAAGCCCTGGAAATTGAATGCTGCCAGTGGGAAGCCTGGCAGCACTTTGAGAAGAGATTTTGCAGAGATGTCACATCGCTTCCATAATCAATCTGTCTTTTGTAAAAATACTCAGACTGGCACACACAGTCCCATCTTTAAAAAAAAAAAAAAAAAAAGGAAAAGCTAATAATTCTGTGGTTACTAATGCAGTTAGTTTTCCCCCAGTCTGAAACTCTCTTGTGCTTGGTTTCCTGAAGACAAAAGCATGCCCAATGTTTTTTCTGGGATGGATGTGGACACGGACGGGGATTGTTGCTGTAGAGATGATCTGTGTGTTTGTTTTAAAGCTGAGCCCACCAGGACATGAGCTGAGGCCCCAGTTTTTAAGATTTCTCTTTTCAAAGAGAGCTCACAAAGTTTAAATACGTTTGAAATGCTTCCAAATTTGCCATTTGAGTCACGTTGACAAATTCACCACCGCGGCTTTGAGGGTGAGAAAAGGAACATGCAGGTTTTGGCTTTGTTCCTCGTTTCTTTGAAGTGCTCTCATCTCACCCGAGAGAAGTGCGGCAACGCAAGGGAAGCATCCTGGTTGGCAACACAGCACCCAGGGAAAGCCTCAGCACCACGGCGAGGGCTGCAGCATCCTGTTTACAGGATGCAAAATGCCGGGGGATGAAGGGCTTTCCTTGCAGCCACGCTTTCCTACCGTCTTGAGACAGAAAATGTATAGCCAGAGACGTACCAAAACCTGAATGTATTTTAGCAATACGTTATTAACTTAAATTGGATAATAAATGCAGAAGGGTAATGCCTGACCTTGTCTGAGGAGAAATGTTCTCATTTCACACTTAAACAAGTCAAAAACACGTTGGAGAGAAACAAGGGGAGGGGTTAAGTGTTCTCCTGTAATGCTCCTATATTGTGTTTGCTTAGATTGCTGGATTAACAAAGGAACAGGATTTTATTACACGCATGAGAAATTTAATACAAAATTAAATTAATAGAATTATTTGTATTACAGAAACAGGACAAAATGCAGAAAGAGTAGCATGTTTTAAGTGGTAAAAGGGTGATATATTTCTTCTTTGACTAGGGAAGTTTAGATTAGTAATGAAGGTAAAAAGAAAGTTGTAATTCCCCATTAGATGGAATTCACAATTTTCTGCATTCAGAACAGCTATGAGAAGGAACAAACAAACAAAAAAATAAATCTATTTCCTGCCCATAGCCTATGGCAACTTAAATGTCCAAGCTTGCAAAGATTATATTGGGACTCCAAAAATACACAAACCAGAAAATAAGCTAGTTTCTTTCCACACAGCTATAAACTAAAAACCTCCAGCCTTGTATGAAGGCATTTGGATAAGGCACGTTCCTAATGAAAAGAGGGGGAAAAAAAAAAAAGTATAATTGGATGATGTGGTATTATGGTATTATTCTGAACAGCAATGCAAAGCTGCGCAAAGATAGAACAGCTGTCAGATGATCTCTGTGATTAATACCAAAAAGCCTTTGCATTCAGCTCTATTGCTCTTACAAGATACTAAACAACAAACTAAAAGTCACAAACTAAAAAGCCAAGCAATGCAGTTTTGTCTTCCTACCATCCTTTCAGAAAGAAAAAGAAATAAGGGCTTCACTGCAGTTTACCTTTGACTTCAACAGTTACTTTGACAACAGAAATGTGTAGAACTACAGACATTTTTTTCTAAAACCCACTTAGTATGTATTTGCTTTGACTCAAGAAGGATTACGCAAAGTGTTGGACTTTCAGCTCCAAAAGCTATGCAAATCCAACTACGGGTATTAAATTAGATCAGTTCAGTGGCTGAAGTTCAGCTCCTGGTAGAAGCAATTCCTCGCTACCTACCTCATCCAAAATAACGCCTCGGAACTGAGCCCGAGCACAAAGCCCTGCCGGAAAACTCCAGGCCGCTCACCAGCCCAAGGAGCGACTCGGACGGCCATCGTCCTCCCACGCCGACGAATCCCCAGCAGCTCAGCTCAGGAGGAGCGTGGGCAAAAATAAACGTGACTACAATGCGAGTTGTGCTAGAACTCTTTTTCATCAGCATTTCGAAGTTCATTACAGACAAAATGCACCGAAGTGCAAAAAAACGTTCCTGGTGCTGTACAAAACCTTTGTTTCAAAGGCTGATGCTAACATCTGCCACTTGTTAAGAAGGAGTTGTCCCTGTCTCTCAGCTGCCAAGGCTTTGGGTGGCTGGGAGATGATGTCTTCACTCTGTCCACTCCCAGGAGACATCTCATGTCCCTCTGAGGGGGCCCGGCAGCACGATCCCAGTGGCTCTGTCGTCTGCTTTCTCTGAAATAACTCCCCGAAGAACCAGATTACGGAGGGGATCAGCAACAGAGATCCAACACCGTCCCAGACTTGCTTCTGTACATCACTGGAGCATTTGTGTTTGAAAATAAATCCTTTCAGAAATATTTCCAGGGGAAATATTAATGTAGAAAGAATTTCACCAGGGTTTTTTTGTTATTGTTTTAAAATTTCCACTATTTTCAACCTTTGATCTTCCACTTAGGCCAAAACTCTGCACGCGGTCAGCTGCGAGCCCTCCGGTCGCAGTTGACGGACTCAGTGTTCCCAGGTCTATCAGCTGGCAGCCAGGACGCTGGATTAAATTGCGTGGCTGCTTCTAATTCAGCTCCTATAGACAGGACAGGCAGCATTTACACAGCTAGACTTGGGTTCAGTTTGTTGCGTAGGAGCTGTGTAGAGCAGTAAATGACTTGGGGATGCAAGAAGAGAGCACGCTGCCTTGTGTTGGAGGAGCTTGTCTGGGACCAGGAGAACTGGATTTCACCTCTGGCTTTGCCGAGACGGCTGTAACACGTCCAGAAAAGCCCATTTAGTGCTACGTGAACTTTACTATAGCAGTTTCAGCAGTCATAGCGTTTGGCTCTGCAGCCTTAGATTTCCTTCAGTGTTTTCTTTTTAGTACTTAATACATTAATTAAGAAATTAATTCAATTTCAATTAAAAAAAATCAGTTTTTATGTGAAGTAGCTTCATGATTTCCAAGAGATTTTTCAGGAGAGAAGTGGCCAGCTCGAAGTCCCATTGCTGGAGAGCTGCTCCTGCAGAGACCACCTAGAGAACGCTGAGATTTACCCATCACCAGAGCAATTTCGGCACATTCCCACAACTCTTCTCATGAGGTGCTGATCATCACTTTAAAACGCATCAGCCCAGAGATCTGACGGAATGCATTTTCAGCAATGCTTTCCATTGCCATCCTACTAAACAACATCTGCTATAAATAAGCATGTTTCATCAATAATACATAAAGAATGTATTCAGCATGGGTTGTAAAACAGATGTATATATTGAACCATTCAGTAATTTCCATAAAGAGCAAATGTAGTCAAGTAGTACTGAAGCAGTAATCACACATTCAGTGAAAGCCACCATAAATAGTTTTGTAACTTGGGAACATATTAATTCCCCGCCCCCCCCCTTTTTAAAATTTGTAGTTGTCCTTGTTTTCTGTCATTTTTATTATTGTTTTTCACTTTATCATTCACTGTGCTTTCCACAAAAGAATGCTTGATCACTTCTTCTAAAAGCCACCGATAAGAAAATTAAATCCCTTTGGCATCACTGCACAGGGTAGTTGCATAACAAGCAGTGTATATATAGAAATTGCATTCCAAGTGTTTACATAAGAGCTCAGAATAACACAGATGTAAAAAAAAAAAAATCCAACTCAATTTACAAACCAGCCCTGCAGTGTTTTTGTGTCTGATGACTTGGAGCAAGCGAATCAGCTTACTAACGGTACACAGTTAATATTCGTCTTGCACTATTTGCATAACTGGAAAAGAAAGATTAAAAATTGAACACGCAAATGTGTGTAAAAGGGCGATTTGCTTATCTTAAAGAAGATACTCTTTAAAGCCAGAAAGACGGGCATAGAAGCTGATGCTTTAAAATCCTCCAAGCTATCTGAAATCTCTTCTAGTTTCTTGTATTCATGCGAATCAACGTACATTCTTACATCAGTCTTAGACATTTTCTGCATGCTTTTCTCAACAGTCTCAATTTAAGGCTCGTAACACAGAATGAGAAAACCTGAGTTTGTTCAACAAACCTTAAAGTAACTATACTCCCAAAAGCAACTGGAAGGGCATGAAATCCAGGCTTGCAGTGATTTAAAGCTTCTTCACCTTGCTATTTTAAAAACTGGGAGAGGTGCAGAGTGTAAAGGCACCCCAGGTAACAGAACAATGGGGTGAGGGGATTATTGAAGATAAAATTATATTCAAATCCATCCTGTATATCCACAATCTGAAGGCAGGTAAATTTGTCAACAGGTACAAACTGGAAAGCTCTGCTGAAAAAGCTAGCAGCACTGAGAACCAAACCATCTAATGTCACTGCATATGTCTGTTCAGTTCTTTGCCCAATTCATCTGCAAAGAAGTGTGGGGTTTAATGCATAGATAGATAGATACAGGCAGCTTTTTTGCTCCAATATTATTATTTCTTTTATTAAGAGAGCGCCACCCAATCCAACGCAGCTGCCAGACACCTTTCTCCTAATAAAAAGTCACTTTCTGTGGCTCCGAGTCAATCACACTGGTGAGCAAGCCTCCATGGGACAACACCCCACCGGCCACGCAGCGGGATGAGGACCAGGGTGCTCCCCATCGGGCTGAGATGAGCCACAGCCCCAGTCAGACCGGAGAAGGAGGAGGAGGAGGGAGTGAAGGAGACATTGCTTTCCAGGCATCCCCAATGACACCCAAAGAGGGAGGATGGCCACAAGCCACCTGGACAGCAAATGTCCCCGATGTCTTCAAAGATACCATCATGAGCAGCAAGGGTGGGCCAGCCAGCATCTCTGGCACAAGCCCAACTCTCCGCGGCTTCTGCCCTCACCGGTGAGTTTAAGGGAAGATTCATAGACCTAATAACCGACCTAGAAGCAAGGGAAGGGAAGGAGGGAGAGAAGGTGGATGCGAGTCAAGGCTATGAAATCATGGGATTCACTTTGAAGAAAGTCTTCTTCCCCATATTTGCAGAGCACTTCAGATAATAGATCCCCAGGGCACAAGACCAACAGCAAACAGACATCTCTTCAGTGAGGGCATGAGCCGTTTGTCTAAATGTCAAAGATACCCCTCTGAGAAAGGGAGAGAAACGCTCAGAAACGTGGACGAGCCCTTGGAGAGGCAACCAAACATTCAGGAAAAATGCAAACCATCCGTCAGTGCTCTACCAAGAACCAACAAAATAATCTCAAAGAATGCAAAGCAAGAGCACACCAAGATAAACCCCGTTTCTTTCAGCTTTTACCAGGAATCGCTAACTTACCCAGCTTCTTCCATTTTGAGGCCCTCTCTTGCAGTTGTTGGCAAAGCACACAAGGTGGAGGGGGACGCTTCATCCCTGCCCCTTCCGTGGTGGCAAGAGGATCCCCAAATAGTATGGATATGCAGGACTGCTTTGCTTCTCCAATAACAAACTAACACAACGCAAAGTCCCATAGGGTTTTAGATTAAGTGTTTTAAAACAAAGTCTTTTACAGACAGTCACAGCTGCAGATGAGCAAACTACTCAGAAACAGCATCTTTCATGGACCTGAGGTTAATTCAGCTGAAGCATCTCTGTGAAGACAGGAGATGGTCTTCAAACCCCACAAAGCTCATGTTTCCTGAGCTAACAATACAGTCAAGTCAAGTTCTCCAGTCCCCAAGCCACCTTATGGCCACATCCAGCCTGGTATACACAAGGACATGGGATATTTTCCTTAAATCTTCCGCTAGCTTCAGCCTTCATTTAGCCAGCCTCTGTCCCTACGGACACGGGCTCCAGCTGGCCTGAGCTCTCTGGGTTGTTACAGCCCAAGGAGTGTGCGACCTCCTAGGAAAGCACTAGCAAAGTATTTCTTAAAAAATTATTCAATGGTTAAAAGTTAGTTAATAGTTAGTATACTTCCCACCTATGCACCAGAAGTCTGCAGACATAAGTAATACCAAATGAAAGGCATACCATGTAAGTAGAAATAATCACTTCTTTAAGCACTCAAAATTAAAGCAATATTAGATACCACACAGACGGTTACAGTATTGACTACAAATTATTTTTCCATGGGGTGCTGTTGTTTTCTCAAGACTGTTTGACAATATGTGCTTCAGCAGAATATATTCAAAAGGGTCAGTTCACATGTCGCTTTTAGAAAAGACCAGCAATTTATCTATTTCTGCCAAGACTATTAGCTTTGTTGAAGCAGATTTCTTTTTTAAGGGGTGGGATATTCTCACAGCAAAAGAACAAAATCACATTTCCCATCTAGAACACTACTGTAAATAATACACAAGCTAAACTCAAATGGGAGATTTCCT
>NW_009626809.1:20403-24351 GCF_000690535.1 Cariama cristata
CCTGCTGAAATTCTTTCAAATTTTTGTTTTAATCCCAACTGAGCAAGTAAAACTGAAAGCAAAACAACGAGCACCACCGATTAAAAGAACTGGGCTGTGTAACAACGGGAATGGGAAGCGGGGCTGTAGGCATCTGGAGCCACCTTCGGAAGCAGAAAGCTGCAGTTGCTGGCGTGCCTTTTGCTGAATGTTATCCTTGCACTGAAGTGAGCGACAGCGAGGACTGACAATGCCGTGATGTGCTTCCATATGAAGTGATATACTAAGGCCCACACACGTCACAGAAGTTTTCCAGTCCCACTCTCCCATCTCAGTCTCTGAGGACTGAGTAGCATAATCATATATCTCCAAAATATTCCCGTAATCCCAACAAAAGGTACTACACCTACTTAAAATTTCCATGATAATTACTTAATGGCTTTTTTCCTTCAAAAAAATATTGGAGCAATTGTGCAAGATGTTTATTATTTTCTCCTAAAGAAATATATTATGAAACAAGAGGGGGAGAGAAAGGTGCAGAAGGAGAACAAAGCATTGCTGACCCCCCTGATAATTCCAAACCAGTTTTTCCATCCTCCAACCCAGAGCAACTAAAAGATCAGATCTCTGCACAGCTAAACACGTTCATTTACTGGTGTGTGTTTCCTCGCACTGACCTCCTCAGACGTCCTGCGGAAGGTACTTGGCAGGCACAGTGTCCTGCTCAGTCTCCCAGCAATCCCCTTTTTCAAGAAAAAGATCTGTAGGACTTGACAAAATGTAAGTATGCTTGTTTTTCTAATAGCAAAATTTTATGGAACAAATATTCAAAGTTTTGAAAAGAATAATGAAAATCATAAAAGTTTATGACCGATAAGCAGCCATAACAAAGCATTACAGAGGATACCAAAAGTGTTGGAGGCTTTTGTTCGTTTGGGTCTTTTTTGGTGTGGTGGGGTTTTTTTTCTTTGTTTGTTTTTCAAATGAGGGTTAACCTGATGGCTCGGATTTCTCACACAGAAGCATTTATTTTAAAAAAACAGCCAACAACCAGACTTAGCTTGCATATGGGGTTGGTGCTGAGCGTTCCAGAGGAGCAGGACCTGAGACTGGACACCCTTTGAGGACATCACCCAGCACCTCATTCCAATGAAATGTAAAATAATCTTATGAATTGTGTCCCCTCAAAAACCTTTAAAATTTTAGTATTAGTTCAACCTAAACATCCTCTGTGCTCTTGATGGAGAGCAGCATTCATCTGTATCAACTGGATTTTGTGGATTTGGTGGGTTTTTTTCAACTGAGCTACATTATGTTAACATTACTGCCCAAACCTGTCCCACTAAGACAAGCCTTTACAACACACCAGTTGACAATTCAGCTAGGCAAATCAAAAATCTATCTTTCTTTCTCTTCTAAGATGGAGGAGGAGGTCAATAAAAGATCATTGGGTGCCTGATGTGGTTTGCAGGTTTCTTTTCTTGAGTAAAATTAGTTTGAACAAGGCAAACTTTTCCTAGCCTAACATGAAAAACTACAGGAGGTTGAACAATCAAACCACATCAGGAAAGAGAAGCTCCAGCTTTGAGAAACAGCGAAGAGCAATTGCTGAGATCAAAGAATGAGGAACAGCAGCAAGTACAGCACTGCGGGAGCTGCTAACAGGATCGGGAACGTTGTACTTAATATCTGCGTTAACGAGCAAGTCAGACAGCACTGTTTCAGCCACAATCAATTTTCTTAACCGTAAAGCCAGTGTAAGGAAAACCTGCAGCAGATCCCATGAAAACTTACAGACTATTTGGAAGCATAAAACCAACATTCTGGATGGCACAGGTAAAGTTTGTTCTTAATAAATGTAAAATAAGTATAACTCTTTTGTGTATAATAAGTCTATGTAGGTATGCTATTTTCATATAATATGCATAAAACAAGAGTAAGTGTAAAAGAAGTACAAATAAGAGCATGTGAAAGAGCTATGCAGCTAAGGAGGAGACATAAACAGTGCAGCTTAGAAAGTGAGGGGGCCTGCGATGGGACCAAGGTCCAGCTGCAGCCTTGGGTAACCCCACGGACCAGGGGCTTTCAGCCCCAAGCCCAGGAGGAGGGGAGGGTGCCCAGGTATCACCTCTGCTTGCTTCTGGAGAAACTGCTTAGGTCCTTCCAGCAACCCCTTGCCATTGTTATGCATTTAACGAGCTCTGGCAAAGGCCGCTGCGGCACAACGCTGAGAGGCAGTGGCAGACAAGAGAAAAAGCGTAAGGGGAGAAGCAAGGGAGAGAGCTGATGTAGAAAATCCCTTCCTTAAAATGAGGTAGGAAACAGAGAGCCAGAATGTGAGAGGCACCCAGCCCCAAAAGTTTCCACTGCATCACCAGCAACGCACCGTGACCGATATCTGTTCACATCTGGAGGCAGAAAGTTCTCTCCCCTACTCTCATCCTTTAACACAGCTTCAAGTACGAGTGTGCTGCTTACTTCCGAGGTACCACACATATGAAATACCAGAAACCAGAAGACAAATAATCAAGATCAAATAATTTTAAATATTGAACTAATCTAAAAATGTAATTACACCACCATTGTGCCTCTGATCACACACCACCAAGACAGTCCCCATGCCGCCCTAACATAAGAGTTCAACTGAAGCATCTCTGGGGAGCTGAAATGACTTCAGCTACAGTATATTAAAAGGTTTTAACTGAAAAATGTTAGAAAAGTTAAAATACTAGATTTGGGATTTCTTCATGTTCTGGAGAGAAGACAGTCTTGGCTGCAGTGTTACGAGAATATTTTTAAAGCATAAGTGATAGGTATCTGGAATTAATTAAATTAATTTTCTATAATCAAGATCCTCATACCACTTAAAATATAAGTCATTTGAATCTCTGACTTGAGAAGATCCTCTTTACTCGAAAACAGTGATCCTTCCAAGGGCCATCGTGTTGTCACTTATTCCTCGTAGTGTACCAAGGATGTGCACGTCTCTGCCACCTTCTCAGGACATATAAGGACAGGTTCAGGGACAGAGCTCTCCCTCTGCAGCATCCAGATCCAAAATATGGTCTAAAATAGACTTAATTTATTTCCTTCTGGACAGTAATGGAACAAACGGGCCCATGGAGATCAGTTCGGCCTTCTATTACTGTACATGCATTAAACATTAAAACAGCTATATTCCTTCTCGTAGTAGAGATATTAAAAATGCACAGAACATTTCCAATTTGAATTCCATAATTATCCACAACTCTTTCAAAGGTTTTTATTTTTTCAGATGTCATCATGCCATTTCCCCAAGCAACTTCTTCAACCTCTCCCTCCTGTATTTCTGTTTGGCTGCATCTTACTAGGTACAAATTCCTTGCAAAACAGACAAACTCCACCACCCCAGGCTTCCCGCAAACAGGAAAACCAAAAAGCATTCTGGGCATAGCTAATCTTATCTCAGCACTACATCAAGATTCGTGGAGATAGCAGAGAAATTTGCTACAGTCTTAGCATTGGCGTCTAACTCCTGATTTACACAATTCCCAGCACAAATACAGGCTGGGCAGAGAACAGATTGAGAGCAGCCCTGAGGAGGAGGACTTGGGGGTGTTGGTTGACGAGAAGCTCAACGTGACCCAGCCATGTGCCCTGGCAGCCCAGAAAGCCAACCGTGTCCTGGGCTGCATCCAAAGCAGCGTGACCAGCAGGTCGAGGGAGGGGATTCTGCCCCTCTGCTCCGCTCTGGTGAGACCCACCGGCAGTACTGCCTTCAGCTCTGGGGTCCTCAGCACAAGAAGGACATGGACCTGTTGGAGCAAGTCCAGAGGAGGTCACGAAGATGATCCGAGGGCTGGAGCACCTCTGCTGTGAGGACAGGCTGAGAGAGTTGGGGTTGTTCAGCCTGGAGAAGAGAAGGCTCCGGGCAGACCCTAGAGCAGCTTTCCAGTGGCCGACAAGAAAGCTGGGGAGGACTTTTTACAA
>NW_009626810.1:0-22527 GCF_000690535.1 Cariama cristata
TACAGGCTTGGGGACGAGTGACTGGAAAGAAATAGAATCTTACTGACTTTCAAAGGCCATGAGTCTGTGAGTCTTGATTTCCATAGGCAATAAATAGGACCCAATCCTGGTGCTTTGTATGGAAAGGGGAACAGGGCTGCCTGGCAGAGCCACTGGGTCACAAACTTAGCTGTGAAGTTTTGATCACAGCATGGTATTCAACAGTGTAGGGCTACAGTTTGGTTTGACCCCTTAAATGGGCAGGAGTTACTCAGGAACTTAAAATTGAGGTCTAAAATATATTCAGATTAAGTCCCTATCTAAATAAAAGCACTCACCCTGACAAGCAGAACAGGTTACATATTTCAGCATTGGGTTTGGAAATGGATGGGCAAGATGATTTTACCATTTTACATATGCCAAGTCCAAAGATGACAGAAGACCCACAATTCCAATGCCTCTTGCTCACTCCCACAAAACAAAATAATAACAATAACACCACCACTCCCTCTTTCTCTACTGACATGACACAAAATGACAATTTAGATCTAAACAGAGGTGTCTAGGGGTCCAAGACAGCAAGGTGTATAAATAGCCATGGATTTTTCCTTATACAATCACTGTTGACAAAGGCAGCATACTAAACTGGCATTTGAAGTCTGAAGTTTTAATTTTATTCATGGACTGTGGTCCCCATGCTCCTCTATGGCAAGGTAATTTAGACAACTTGTAAATACAAGTAATTAAGCAGGTGTAAATAGCACCATGGAGCATTTAAGCATGCTCTTTTCCACTAAGAACAACATAGTTAAATGAAGTTGTTAATTTTGTCATTTGTAAGAATCAAGCGTTACAGATACATGCTAACACATTAATTAAATAGTCAAGATTCTGTCATCATGATTTGATTCACAATATTTCACTTGAGAACAATCAAGATTCATCCATAGATACACAGGCATACTAAAATTGAATATTAAAACAATTATGTAAAACCCAGTCTAGAAGAAAGATACTCACTTGCCAGCTCTGCATTATCCGGTTAGGCAAAAGGAGGCATTTTTCTAACATATTTATTTAGCCAAACCACTTGGCCACAGCCAAAATGCACTATGAATATAGAGTGTAGGAAGTTTAAAGCAGCATTTGCAGGTGATATTTTCACATACTCAATCATGGTATGTTAGCTTCAATAAGGAAACTTATATTAGATGCACACTGTATTACCTTGATTAGGAGAGGGCTATAGGATTCAGGAAGGCCACAGGCACCTCTGGTGTGTCCAGGTACAGGCACAGGTCAGCCCACATGTTCACACATCCACATGCATCATGCACAGTCCCAGCTTCACAGGGATGGGGAGTGCTTTTTATTTCAATGGCAAGCATTGCTCCAGCTGGAAGCATAATGGTCTGGCACTGGCATTCCCCAAAGTAGCAGGGTTTACCCTGCTTCCCAGCCACTCGGTGAGATGGTAGTACCAAAATCAGGAGGTTGATATCACCTGCCAACTTCAGAGCGGATCATGGTCCTGTGATTATGCACAGAAACACCATGCACAGCCTAGCACACTGGGTCCTTTGGCAATGTAGCTATGGAAAAGCTCTATTTGGGGACCACGCACTGTTTTAGGCAGGTGGTATGTGTCTATACAGCCTGGCCAGTCAAGGCAGAAGCGCCTTTGGGCAAACTCAGCTGAATAACTGTATGTGCTTAAAGGAGTTGTTTGTTGGTTTGTTGTTTTTTTTTTTTTTTAAAAAAAGCCTCTTGTGATCTAATCAGGCTTGGGACTTGGAGCTGAACTGCTGTCCTGAATGCTGGTACACAAATTGTGTCTATAATGCACTGGGAGCCCATGCATGAAATCCTGTATCTTATCCTGAGTCTTACCTTTTGCTCTTCAGTGCTTTCTACTGGTTCAAGAATTTGACACTCTGATCCTGTGGCTATTTGGCTTCTGAGGTTAATTCTTCACCTGCAGGGTGGAGGAATTGTTTATAAGCAATAAGCCTCTTATAGGAGCCCTTGGGGAGCATTACCATATCCACGATGACAGACAGCCAGTATTTTTTTCAACATATTCTTCATCTGCAAGTATAACTGGACCAAAAACCTGTTTTAAAGGAGGAACTATTTGTTAGACAGAGGCATAGCTTATAAAAATGGAAAGAAAAAAAAAAAAAAAGTGTCAGGAAGGTTTTTGCCAAAGTTTTCTGTTGCAGAATTGAGAAGTGTGTGCACCCTCCACGCAGGTTTCACCTATAGCCTTACCAGCTGTGAAATTGTAGGAAAGGATTAGAAGTGCTACTTTTCAAGAGAAAGTCTTATGTTTGGAAATCATTGTCAAGCATGTAAAAAGGAAGGTGTTACTTTAACAAATGAAATATATTTTTCTCCTTCTTTTCTTCACACTCTCTTACTATTTCTCAGCTCTACAAAAGCTGGAAGGGAGTGAAAGTTTGTGAGTGTGGGAAAAGAAAAAGCCCTTTTTCATGTTTTCATCCTTTACTAATGGAAAAAATTATAATTTCACATGGAAAGTGTTCCTGAGAAAAGCTCTGCTTTTCCAGTTCCACCTGTGCATGACACAGAAAAGATAGATTAAAGAAACTGTCAAAAAATTTCAATGTCAACAGCAGAGTAAAAAATAGAAACTCCTTTTATCTGCCTTTGCCTCTCCCTAGTATTCTTATTGCTGTCTCTTCTACAAATGAAACACTCATTTCCAAAATGTTCCCTGATGTTGAGTAAGAGCAGGACCTGCCAAAGGTGGAAAAAGATTCTGCAGCTTTCAAGAGATGATTAATAATTCCTCTTTTTGAATCATCCTGAAACTGTAATTGAAGATTTCATCAAAATCATTTTCTCAACAGTCGTTGACACTTTACAACTGCTAAATTGCCACAGCAAACCCAGGTTAACTTGTGCCTGTGACAAATTAAACTTTTTTGGTCTCTTCCTCCAGCCAAACTCTTCAGTCATATTTCCATAGCTTCTTATTACAGACCATACAATTTCTTGCCATGTCTACTCTGACTCATGAAAGAAGTTCACTTCTGTGTGCACATCATCCCCATTGCTATTCCTCTAGCAGCCCTTTTCAGATCAGGAAACCATACAGCTCCTTTCTTTTCTGTGTCCACCCCTTTCCACTTGCCTTGCAATAGTTTTCATATCCTCTGACTGTAAATCAGCTCCTGTAATCACCAACTCCTGCTTTTGTAACAAGTGCTCATGCTGAAAAAATAACTTTGTGCTGAAATCTCAGATACAAAAGTCTCAGTGGCGAATCAGGAAAGAAAGAAGAAATCCCATGAACGGACAAAATGACACAAGACTTTCAAATGGATTTGTCTACCATTGTTAAACTAGAACACAAAATGCTGTGATTTGTCCTTCCGTTGGACAATGTCCTCATTGCTGCTTTCCTTTCCCAGTGTCTCAGCCCAGCCTTTTGGTGAGAGGCATCATCATCAGAGAGACATTGTGACCAGAGAGGCAGATGATACACTGCCAGCAAAGAGTTACCAAGTGCCAACTGACAGCAGCGATGTGCCTAAGTGAGCTATTAGTTTTGGTAGACCTTAGTGTCTTGCTCACTCTCTCAGAAATGTTTTCGGGTTAAAGAGTAAATTACAGCCAGAAGGTGACAGAAAATGCTACCAACAAGACAAGGCTAATGACCTGTCCCATAAGCTGCTCAGCTGAGGCTTTTTGTTATTGCATTACCTCATTAAAATGAAATGGGTCCCCAAACAGAAAACAAATACTCTAGAAGTTACAGTAAGAAGTGAGAATGGGGGAAATGGGGAAAAAAATCTACTCACTGTCATTATTATGTTCAGTATGTTAATGTGAGTACAGGATATCTTCAACATATATAGGTGGGATGTGAGACCTGCTCTGTTTAGTAGAGGGCAAACCAGGTTTTCTCTGCTAGCACAGTAAATAAGAAAAAAAAATAATTCACCTTTTCCCGACATTGGATTGTGGCTCTATATACAGTTTCATGATGGATTACACATTTTAACTGCACTGCCCAAGGAATTTTTTTGCTGACCCACAATTTTCAGAGCATCTTCCTTGCTCCCAGGTAGAACAAGCTGTGATCTACTGCCATCAAGTTCTCCTAAGTTTAATAAGATGAACGGGGTTTCCACAACTTTGACACTCTCATTATCTTATGTTTTTAATCTTCTGTGCAATTGTTTTCAATCTTCATGACAAATGAGATATTATATAATATTTTATTACAATTTTTCCCAGTACACTGTGTCTAAAAGTTACACCACTGTGCTTTCAGATGCTGAAAAAAAGAACAAGCTGCCTGAAGCCAGATGTGGTAATTATGATGTGGAACAGAAATACTAACCAAGAGACCTGGAAAAAGGAGGGGAGGAGTTGAACCATGTGATAGATTCATGCACAAACACAAGAATGAAACCTGTCCTAAAAAGGAATGGGTGGAAGCTGTGTTATTGCATTACAGGCTGGAAATGGGACAGGTTGCTTCAGGAACCTTCACCAACAAACCAGACAATACACAACTCAAAAAACTCTTCAGTGCAAAGTAACTCAGATGGAAAAGTCAATTGTCCTTTCACACAAGCTTTGATGCTGGAGGAGAATTTTAATGGTTTCTTCTGGGTTTCTCTTTTTGCAACTCAGAAGAAAGCCAGAAAGCAAAATAATTGCTATCTTGTAAGCTTTTTTGTGAACTTTCTCTTTTATTCTTAAATATCCTATCACAATCCCTTCAGATCTGTGGAAATCAATGCAGTTTCACTAGCCAGGCCTCTGAAATTCAGTGGGGAGAGTTACTCTTCTAGGCTCCTTAGAAAGAACTCAGTCTGTAAAGTCAGTTTTCAGGTAATAAAAATACGGTTTTGGGAAATTTCAGTCAGAGCATGGTGCTGAACATGAGACAGGGCCCTGACTAATCTTTGCCACCTCCATATCAAAAGGCTTTGTGCAGTTTTTCTGCTTTCACCAAAGGAAGAGCTATTTTATCACCTGCAGCTCAAGTTATTTTAGAAAGTTTTGCATTTACAATCAGTAAGTCAAAATCACTTACAAAACAGTGAGTACAACTGCTGGAAAACATCTCTTAACCATGATCGAAAATGCTGTCTTCAATCAGCTTTCACTCTTACCTGATATGATTTTGACAGTTTGTCTTTGTTTCTCCAGGGTACTTTGCTTGTGTAAATGCAAAACACAGGAAGGTGCTCAGTTCTTTTAAACATTTTTGCTAAGTGAAACATAAAAAAAATGAGTGGGTGAGAAAACAACTGATTTAAATCACCTGTGGAATGAGCAGCCCCTTTTTACTATCACTCATATGTTTCTACACAATGATGACGGATTTTTTTCCACATTGCATATTCCATTCTTTTCCAAGCTCCTTACAAATTTAAGAACATAGGAAACCAAGGAAACACAGTGTTTACCTTGGTTAATTTTATTTTGTGAATTCATCCCACACAAAATATTTCCTTTGTCCAGCGCTTCCATAACCCTATTTCAAGTTAATGAGGAATGATTACAGTAAATGCTAAAAAGCCTGTCTTTTCAGAGCTTTTGAATGTAATGTTTGGCTCTGTACTCTTTCCAGAATGCCATGTGAATGGAACAGAGTACCAGAGACTTCCCTCATTCCTTGGAAGGGAGCAGGGCTGGATTTTGGATATGGGAGTCTTTAGGAATAACAGATTAACTGGCTACATGTGTTTGTCATGGAAAGTCAAATAAGTGTTCCCAATATCCACCAGACGTGTTAGCATGCCGATGATTTAAACACGTTTTTCTGGCGTAATTAAGAAAGCACTTTTTGGGAGAACTCATCACACTGTTAAGTGTCTCAGTAATTTGGCATGCAGCCTGCAATACCCATTTTTAATTCCAGGAGTAATTAGATATCCCCTGGGACTTGCCCTGAATGCATTTTCTTGTCCTGTATACTTCTTCAGATAAACTGATTTTGCATCTCTCTTGTAAGGGAAACCATGTTAGAATCACAGTTAATTTTTGCCGTTTAGAATTCTGCAGTAATATGATGGCAGAGATATGAATTGGCTTCTGTACTCATCTCTTTCCACTTCTCGTCTTAGATAAGTATCACTTATGCTACTACTAGTTAATAACAAAGCTGAATTAAATTTAAGATACCCTCTGTTAGCAGGGATCTAATATCAGCTTCCTTGAAGTAAGTAACAAGCACTGCGTAAACCAGGCTGGCCACGCTAGGAAGTGGTCCAAACTTCTATCCAGGCCTGGAACCAGTTCAAACCTCAACATTTCAAATATTTTCTTCCTCCTTGTGCAACTATCTCTCTCTCTCTGAAGAAGGGAATTTTCTCTATCAGGTTATGCTGTGTGGGCTCACCTGTCAAAGGTTATTTAATATTCCTGACAGAAGTGACTGTGTGCTCCAGACTCTCCCAACGCTTTGGGGAATCACTGAAAGGAGAGTGACCAAGCAAGGGCGTCAGTACCATACTGACAGGCACAGGAGAAGCAGCATGGTAGGGTGTCCATGTAAATGTGTAAGATTGAATGTTTTTGTCTTTTTCAAAGGGATAGAGAAGTGTGGAAAACCTGGGTCGGTTATGATTCAAGACACCTAAATTGAGGAGTCGGCATGTAGGTGTCTGTGTGTGCTTCCCAATTTCTATTACAGTCAACACAGATCGAGGCTGTGATTCAGGTACTTAAATGTAAGTGTCTAGAGCCATTTGAGATGCCCTAGGACACCACACAGGCCACCTACATTTTCTGTGTCACACCTATGAAGCTCACATGGGTGTTTCAGATACCCTAGAGCATCTCAAAAGGCTCCAGGCACCTCCTCTAATCACCAGAACTGAGCTGTGTATGCCTGCAGGCACTCACACATAGACACTGAAATGGAGGGCTCGGTCTTGAACTGAGCCTGCCTAGGATGGGTTGTACTGCCCAGGGTACAGATGGACACCATGGTACTGAGTTGTTAAGTAACTGTCTTAATTCATAGAAATGATTGATACAAAATCTTGGACAGAACCTGGAACTGATGCAAAGCTTTCCAAATCCCAGCCACTGTCCTATCCAGTAATTGGACAAGGATAGCTACAGGTGGTTAGAAATTCACAGTGTTGCTCATCAGATGCCAGAATGGTGTGCAAGAAGTGAAAGATTAGAAAGCCATGACCTGCTGGTGCTGATCCTGCAGATAAAATCATTTATGGGCACCTCATCTTCTTTCATGCATCTTTGAAGTTAATAACTTCTTAACATGTAGCATGTCATGCTGCAAACCCTAACTATCTATTATTTTCTGTAATTTTAAATTAATTCAGACCAAACGAGGTGAATGTGCAATTTGAGTGGCATACTTCTCCTTTGTACAGCTTAACAAATTCCCTAATGTGTACTACCTAAGCAACACCTTCCTCAGCTTCATTTCAAGTTTTCTTTCTATTTCAGTTGTAATCAATTGCTTTAGCAGACTGAAAAAATACCTTATAAGCCACTAGTCCTAATCACACTTACGGTTTGGTTTGCAGTAAATCATCACATGTGGACTGAAAAAAATGTGAATAAACCATTTTTTCTATCTATTGCATGATTAAGGTTCCTTTCCAATCAGTCTTCACTGGATTTTGTACATCAGTTATTTAATCAAGCCCTAAACATATCGTTGTCAAAAGTATCCTTGATATCCTTTCATTATAACTTACATAATTTCCAAAAGACAGGAACCTGGTGTGCCTATGTTTCTCTGCAGCTGTGAAGGTTATAGTTTCCATATCTAGAGATGTAAGAAAAATGTCACATCTCCAGGTACATCTTTCCATCTGGACAACATTTTTCCCTCTGAAATATTTTGAAGCCCTTTGTTTTCTCTATTTTTTCTGACTTAGATAATGAGATTCTTACCAACTCTTCTGGGGAATATTCCTCAAAACTTCCCCCATCCTAATGTCATCCTGCACAAACCATGACTTTCCATTGCTGCAATTCCTCAAGTGTTTGCTGTCATGTTGTCTCCATTGTCCCTTAACCCTGATTCATCTGCTCCACGCTACATAACCACAGCTCAGTTTTCAGTCAATAATAATTTTGTTTCCTTTTTGTTACTCCCCTACATTTTAATTCATTTTAATTACCACCCACATCCTAGCATCACATCATTAGTAGCCACATCCTAGGACCATATAGACACAAACAAGCGCTCTTGGTTTGAGTTTCTGTGGACTATGACTGTAATGTATCACCACACCAGAGTGGAAAACAGATTTCATGAGGTTTGTTCTGGGTGCACTTCTTGCAGCAAAGATACTAGCTAAGCTCCTGAAAGAGTACAGTCCCATGGATTATAGCTGTACCAATACAGAGAGATCTCAATCCCATCAATGTTCCTGTGCTGGGCCCGGTTCCAGAACGGAGTGAGGAGCAGGTCACTCGTGCCTCATCACACAGCACAGGACATGGTGGATGTGCACCCAACCTCTGCTCTCTGGGGTGTGTTTGCTCCCATCCTGCAAGGGCAATCAGCCCGAGATATCTTTGCCTTTGCAGCACTATCACATTGCAAATTCAAGATTAATTTTGTCACCACCATCATGTCCAATCTGACACAGATATTATCAGCGCATTCTCAGCTTTTGCTTGAATGCTTATATATAAATAAGTACTGTTTCTAGGTTTTGCTATCCTATTTAATAGGAATATTTCCCCTACATATTTACTTGCATTTTCCAAGTGCAACATTTCTAAGTAATTTCCTACCTGTAGCACTGACCTCCATCCTCTTGCCTTATTGTTCTGTTCTCAAGACAATTGCAGTGTTTCCTTATTTAGTATGTATTGCAAATTGGCCCCCTTTTTCCAGGACACCAAGATGTTAGATGAGACCAATACAAGCTCCAATACAAGGACTAATACTTACACAAGGACAAGTCCTAACCTACAATGTATGCACATAGCACAGAGAGATTTTAAGATGGCCATGGCATGGTGCATCACCAGCAAGGGAATGGTGCTGAGCTTCCTACAAAGCCCATGGTGGCATGGTCTTTCTTCCCAACCTGAATGCTTATTGTGGAAACTTGTTCAGTAGGACTGGCACAAAGCCATTACCTTCTTGTTCTTTCAGCCCATAGAAAGACCTCAGAGCACATCTTAAGGCCCATCCTAGCTGGATATAAACTATTAATCCACTGCAACAACCTCAACGGGTTTCTGCTAATCATAGTAGCCTGCAAATGCCCTTTTCTCTATTTTATTATTTCCTGTACTCAGTGCTTGGTAGAGTTCCTTCCTTTTCCCATGAGGCCATGATCTATTTCTTATTGTTTCCCAGTTGATCCATTAGCCATTTGAGAATTCAATTAGTTGAAATTATTTTTAGATTTATGCTGTAATTTTGCAATTAGCATAGTAAGTGACATGCTGTAAACAATGTATTCACCGAACTAATGAAAATGTCATTGCTGATATCCAATAAACTTTGTCGATAGTTAGTTAACGACTGCAGTAGGTTGTGTTGTACTGTCATTTCAATCCAAACTGGCTGAAGCAAATATTTCATACTATGATCTGTAAGGAGGCCAATCTAGCAGCCACTGGAGTCAGTGGAAGTCTCTCTGTTCCTTAGGTGAGCAATGGTCCTATTCCTAGAAAAAGTATAATTATAACTAAATTTAGCACTACAGAGTGATAGCAGTGAATAGCCTTGCACATGGAGGAGAGGTCTCATTTACCACAGAACAGACAAAAGATGTCCAAGCTTCCTCACCTACAAACCAGTTAGGGAACCACCTTCATGACGACAAAGCTGTTAAGAAGGAAGGCACTTAACATTTGAGTTGTTTACTTTCCCAGTCTCCAGAGTGCAAGCATGAAGCTATTTTTCTTAATTATCAGCCCTCTAAAAAGTCATCGAAGTGCCCCTTATGAAGGGAAATCAAAACAAGTCAGGTGTTTAATGCAGCTTCACGGCAGACAGCTGGCAGATAGGTAGATGATACCTATAAAGGTTTATATCTTTCCACAGTCAATATAAAGGATCAAAAATTAAAATAAGAAAGCATAAGATTCCTTAAGTATTTCCTACATTATGCACATTTTTGTAGGACAATGGGCTCTTTTTATTGAAATGTTTTGGAAAAATATATTTTTTTAACTTTTTTTTCCCGTCTGAAGTTATCTGTCAAACTGCAAGATTGATACAGAGACTGGACTTACCAGCATTTTCCTACATTCCCTAGTGTAACTCTCCACAATTAAAAGAAATGGCTTTTCATTGATCTGCAAATGGTAAGGAGTGATAACATAGGAAAAAATGTTCTCTATATCCTGTAAAATTTAGAAGTGTGTTTTGGTATGTACAAATTCTCTAGGTATGTACCTGAATTTTCTAGGTGTTGTTGAAAATTTCTCCTAGAACAAAGGCCTGTGCTGCATATATCCAGATCTCCCTTTTCCATCTACCATTCATCAGATATGGCTTTTCTCATGCTAGATTCTAGAATCAGAATTCAGTTTCCCAGGAACTATAGGAATCCCTGTTCATTTTGGACTTCATTCTTAGTGATGGATTGCCTATTTTTTTGCTGTGTTCTTTTCATTCATGTTTTGAAAACATTCTTCCTGAATGGAAAATATGTAATATCTTTCACGGAAGTTTTTTTCAACTCTTCATCAAAAATAGGTTGACAGTACCAGGGCTTAAATTTCTGCAAAGGAAATCCAATCTAGACAGAACTCAGAACTGGCTAGAACTTTTGTTTGCACTTTTTCCCATGCTTGAAGTTGTTTAGAAGTTCACAGGGCTGGAGGAGGAGGGAAGGGAATGTGAGAGAAGCACAGTGCAATCCCCTCTGCTCACTGGATTCACGCTTACTGATGCTACTGGGGCTGACTGCAGGGAGACAGGCTGAAGATCTGTGCTATTCCTCTTAAACCAAGTATGAGAAATTACATCAAAGGAACCTGGTACATTATTTCATTTCTGCTGCCTGGTGTGCTTCTGCTTCCACGGCTGCACATGGGCTTGAGCAAGTATGGCTCACCAAGGCTGGCTTTTCCCTAATCAAAGTTACCTGGAAGCTGGTTATGTCATCCTGAAAAGGTTCCCATATTAGATAAGCTCCTCAATGGTGTGTAGCCATCAGGACAGCTGTCATATGTCATTTCTTCTGAGACTTGCCTTAAGGAAAGTTTTCTGGGAAGGAGGGGAACATGGACGGGACTTCCTTGCACACACACATCCTGGCAGCCCTATTGCGCCTTGGAGCTGCTTCCTGGCATAAGGAGCCTGAGGAACTCTTAAATGTTTCCTGAGCCCTCCCTCAGCCCCCCAGAAGTGGGCAGTGCAAAGCTGACATACAGTGCCATCCCTGCCACCCTGCCAACTCTCACTCTCCAAGCCTCACTCGCCAAAAGAGTTGTCAAGCATTGGAACAGACTGCCCAGGGAAGTGGTGGACTCACCATCCCCGGAGAGTATTAAAAGGCATGTAGATGTGGTGCTTAGGGACATGGTTTAAGTGGTGGGCTTGGCAGTGCTAGGTTAACAGTTGGACTTGATGATCTTAAGGGTGTTTCCCATCCAAAATGATTCTATGATTCTATGAAAAAAATTTCAAAATATGTTGTTTGTGATTGTCTTTTCAAATCTTCCCTAGTATTTCTCAATGAATTAACTGTACACTACTATACATGTACAGTAATTTTGGCAGCATGTAATATTAAGTCTTGACTTTTGGCTTTGATAAACATTTCTGTATTAATAAATTTGTTATGGTAGGATATCTTTTAGTTTACTAGCTCAATTCCCAAGTGGCTTTTGTGCAGTTCAGTTTTATCGTCTCAGTAGTGTCTTTCATAAGTAAGCTGCTGAACTAATAAAAATTACCTAAATTAATAATACATTCCTCTATTTCAAAATGTCAACAATATGGAGTAGAAGTAGCTGCCAGTAAATCTTTACCAAACCTAAGTTTTTTTAAAAAAAGCAGCATACCATAACAGCAGCCCAACATTTTACTGCAAATATATTCATGTTGCAAGCAGCCAGAGACCTGCATGGGCTAAGAACAAGGTTTGGTGACTTCCAGAACTGTTTGCTTTGCTGAAATTTAATATCCTGTTTGGGCTTCTCTGTGCCCAATGATTTCCACATTTGTTATTTTGAGCGAGTCACACAAAGTTCCCATTTACTTCCTGGTAACATTTAGACAATCCACTTCAATGCTTTAGACAGAACTTGGGTGCAATTTTCAGCAGAACCTGGAAAATGAGGTGGCCACCTTGCCTAGGCATTGATATGTGCATCCCAGAGTGTACAAGTTAAGGAGCCTGAAGCCAGCTCTTGCCAGAAATTTGTTGTGATCTGGGAATAATGCAAGAAGTTTCTTTATCTTTGTTTAACCCCCATAGACTGCATGGTGGCAGCCTAAGCTCCAGCTCAAAGAGGGTGTAGCCATTACGGGTGTTTTCATTCCTGGGAGGTGAGGAGCAGATTTCAGCTCTCCCTGTCCTCCACACCATCCACACCATCAACCTAGTGCTCTGAAGCACTACAGTAAGGTGTCACCTCCATCTCATTAGGTTCTCCTGCTGTGATCTGCACATGGACACCTTGCTTCAAAAGCAAGGAAGGTGGATGCTGACTTGCATGTCTGGTGGGCAGGGTGCTCTGCTGGAAGTGGGAAGGCGGGATGCAGATGTCCTCCAGTTCAGGAAGAGGTAGAAACTGAACCCAGGTCTTCAAATTCCTGATGCCAATATGGAAAATTAGATGTTATTGCTGGGCAGATTTTAAAATGAATGAGTTCTGCTCAGCTGCAGTCCTCACCTCTGAGAGGGTCCCATGTGCTGGACTAACGTTGTGCACAGTCCTAAGGAGTTACCAAAGGCAGAGCAAGAGATCAGTCACCCCTGCCTACTCAGAGGCTACTTCTACACTTTCCTGTGGCCAGATGCCATAGTCTGGTCATCTCTGTGTAAGTAAACACACTTAGGCTTCAGAATAGGGTGGCTGCATCTAACCCGCCTTTTGGGAGTGGTCCTAAATGCCAGGGATGGCTCCAGCAGTTTAACCACAAAGGCAGTCATAGTCCAGCATCTGCATCCAGGTCTTGATACTGTTTTTACCAGCATGGCCACAGCCTGCAGGACTGACTGGCCTGCTCCCCTGATGCACTCCAAAACTTTCTAATGTACAACTAAGTGGATTCTAAAAAAAAAAACCCCACAACTGTCTACCTGACAGACAAGTCTGGTTTCACTAGCTCTGCAACTGCAGAAAGAAAAAGGGAGTGAGGCATGGAAGCTGGCAAGATATTGTCTTTAATAAGCAATATGTTCCTTGTCATCACTGAGACCAAAGCTTCACTGCTTGAGGGTGCTCAGAGGATACAGCTTTTCTGTGTGGTTTGGCAGCTACATGCTACTGGCACCAAATCATCCACTAGTGTTGGCACAGAGAACTTGAGAGAGGAAAAACTTTTACCCCTTGAAATTTGATTACTCAGAATGAAATGAGACTAAAGAAAATGAAAACAGAGGCTCAAGATGAACTTTTAGCAGTAAACCAATAAAAATCAAGAAAAACTTTGTCTTTAATGCAGTCTAGGGAAAGTTTTAAATTGACATTTAACATTAAAAAAACTATTACCCCTTTAGGTGAGCTCCTGCAATGCTGGGGAACTTCATCTTCCAGTCACTCGTTAAGATGCACACTACTTCAAAAGTGTGATTCCCTGGAGAAAGAGAATGTGCCAGAGTAGTGATCAACACAAAGAGTGGCTCAGGGTCTCCGCCTGAGAGTCCCTTCAGGAGTGGACTCACATATTAAGAAGTTGCACAACTAAACTTGAACAGATCATTAATATGACAATGACAAAATGCCAAGTCCATATGAAATGCCCCAATTCCCATCGTTTAGTAACAAATTAAAAGGAAACTATGAGGACTATAAGGACAGATGGTATAAATACTAATACAATTGGCACAATGAAGAATATTTAATAATACATATTGAAATAACACCTGATAATAATAACACATCAGACAGGATGGGCTGTACTATACCAACACAATGCATTTCTGCTCTTTAGGAACCACTGTAAACTGCTTGCCAACGACAAGCAAGGGCAGGCACTTATAGTCCATAGCGCACAAACTCTTGAGGATCTTATAGATAGTCTGTAGATCCATACACTGCTTCTAAGAGGTAGGGAAGTTAGGGTGGCTTCCTAAAGGTCATAACAGAGAGGTTATCAGTGCCAGGGAAGTGGGTAATTGGATGAAATTCTTTTTGCCAAGCCCTGTTCTGCTTGTTCTGAAGTCACTGGGAGTTACTTCCAAAAAGTGCAATGAAAACAGGATTGACTACTGTGGGAGCAACACTTAGACAGTGTTTCCAAAGCATTGATGCTTTGAGGAGGAGGAAATCTACCCTTATTCCAGATTATGGATGACAGTTTTGAGCCATCTGTAGTCCAAGTATCCAATAAAAATCTACTTACTGAACAGGAGATTTAATCTGCTGGGATTTGACTAGCCTGTTGTGCCCTGTCACTTATATGCATGCACTGCAGTAAAGTAAGTAGGAACTTTTGTACTGCTTGTCCCACAAGTGAAAGAGCAGAACTAGACATAGGAGTCAATTCTTCTTTTACTATGCAGATCAATGCACTTTATCTTCATGTCATATACAAAAAGCATGAGTCAAACTTGTCACTTAAACTAGGAGAACACTTGCATTTCAGTGGCCTTCCAGCTGAGAAATTTACCCTCTGTGTTTTGTAAATGTAAAAAATACAAAATGCAGAAGTGGTTGAATGGAAGTAATCAGTTTTACATCTCAATACATTTTCTATAACTCTAATGAAAAATCAGCAGTATTGATCCAATGGTTAATGACATTAATATTTCTCATGCTTCCTCTCTTGTTATGGGTAATTTTTCAGTTGAAATCCCCAATATAAATAGTATATATTTAGATTGTTGAACAGCAGCAGGTCCTCTCTTTGGTACTACTCATTCCTTCACAAAAGGCAACTCCAGAGCGGCACAGCAGCACCAACAGCAGTGAGGACTACAACCTTCCCAGGCTGGTGCAAAGGCAGGCAGAGTCAGACCCCCTCTCTTGAGTCTTACCAAGATTAGCAATAGATCTAACAAAATGATTAATATTGCAATGCAGTGAGAATCACTGCTGGTTACAGAAAGATTCTTCTGTAAGCAGTTTACAGCTTGCCAGAATCCCACAGGCAAGATTTTCAACTTCCTATTGAAATACAGAAATCAAATTTTAGTTTCAGGAGATAATAAGAAATCTTAAACTTATCAGAGAATTAATTTTGCATAACTAGTCACATGCTCAGAAAGGTGAAAGCCGATATTCACAGCTGGGGTGAACAAAAGTGGAGCTTCTCCCACTTCATATTTGCAATCTCCAGAGTGCACTATACCAGGAGAAGCAGAATAATAGGGTGAGAAGCAGAATAATAGGGTAAACAGCAGAATAATAGGGTAAGCAGCAGAAAGAAGATGAGAAAGCTGTCATGTTAGAGGACAGTGATCACTTCATTCACAGAGTTCTCTTTTATTTTTAAACGCTTAAAAGAAAATGCTACAGATCAATGGATTTCCTCTTTAGCAGCAGGCTGTGAATACGAAAAGCAACTTTGACTTGCATACAGAAAAGCTGTGCAGATGACAGCTGAGCTAACATCACTTGCAGTGCAGGATCTCTCTGGACTGAAGGTTTGTATGTCAGGAAATGAGGGCTGCACATGTAGCTGGTTCTTGCAAACTCAGCTCTTGTGGGGACTGCGAATTTCCTTTCCTTCCTGCCCAAAGCTTTGCAAATTTACCCTGCTAGTCTTTGCTGACTGGGCTTGGTTTTTGAGGATGCTTCCCATTCTGTTCAGGTTTTCCAGTGAGAGCAGGGCAAATGACCAGATCTTTTTGAAGCAGAGCCACTTGTTCCAGTTTCTCATTTTTAAATTTGAAAAAGCTTTATAACATGCTTAGGAATAAACATCTTGTAAATTATTTTGTGAAACACAAATAAATTGTTTCAAGTGAGCACATTTTTTTTCTGCATGTATTCTGCATTTCACAGCATAAAAGCAGTTTGATTTTGTGGCAGTATGATGATACAGCTCACAAACTCCCAGATTTCCAAATAATAAAACTAATAGTTTCCAACCCCAAAGGTTTTAGCAGATGAGAAAATGACATAATTATATTGAAATCCAGCAGCAGAGACATTTTACTTCCACCTGCAAAATGTCTGCACATATAATACAGGTGCAAGAAAAAGTCCAGTTCTGTTTCCACTAGCCTCCTCAAATCTCCCTTCTGCACACAGAAGCTGAATTTACAGCAGTCAACAGAGCTTCTTGACATCATTTTTCAGCTAAGTAAAGACCTGTAGGTCTTAATGATTCATATTGCAAAGACCTGTAGGTCTTTACCAGTGAATCTCTCTGGGCCTTAGTTTCTAATTATTTTGTTCTGTCAATTTAAATTATAAGCTTGTACAACAAGTATCTCTGACTTATCAAATAATTAAAGTTGTATAACCAGTCACACGTCTGGGAAAGGTGAAACTAAACCTTTGCCCAGGGTATGAATGAATATGAATTTTCTAATATTTTGCATTCTGTTTCCTGACAATCTTGCCTTGTCAATTTAAAACTGTAATTATTTGGGTCAAGACAGTTCTCCAGCTAGAGTCTACAGAGAAAGGCAATAGCCAGGCTGGGTAGATCCTGCAGTTCCTGCATCGGGATGGCTGGGAGCTACCACCTTCCCTCCCATTTCTGCATAGGAAGCAGCACAAATCCCAGAGCTGATCACATATTTATGTTTCACATCCAGGGGTTGTAAAAGGCATCAGTTATGTCTCTCAGAGCAATTGAGACAAGTAGAAGCAGCCTACAGTTCAAATAGAGAGCTCCATGCCAGCACATCACTCTTTCAGAAGATATCACAAGTACCTGTGTCAGCTCTCCATCCCCTGGATGGAGATCCATCCTGTTATTACTGCAGTCTCTGAAGCCTCTAACCGCCACCGTAGCTGATACAGTTAAGTAAAGACTCAAAGCTATGTGAATCCTGCCCATGCAAGTACATTTAACAAAATAGCAGCAGAAACTTAGCTTGACTTCTAGGTGATTGATTCTTTTTCAAGACTAGCATTTTGAGTGTATTTGATTATAAAAGTCAAATAATGAAGAGAAATTCTTTTCTTCTGTCACAAGCCTGCTTTGAAGAGTGATGATTCTTCATTTCCTAACTTGATTTATTCAGCTAATCTACTTGACCTCATGCAGCCCTTCTGGTTTGATGTCTGAATAGTAAACAGGAGGGGTTCTTAGTGCATGCAAAAAAGCCAGAGAGATTATGAAGAAAACTGAAGCCCAAAACGTATTGCTTCATGAGGAAAAAGTAAAACCTGCATTTATTACAATGATTGTTACAAAGGTCTTCTCTCTTCTTTGCATTTGTATTCTGGGAACCCAAAAGTGAAATTATTAGCCTAAGATACAAAAGTAAGTTATTCAAAACTGTCTTTCTGGAGTTTACATGAATCTGTTATGTGAATAAGGCTTAGTGTCTCTCCTGTGATCAACAGGCAGGAACACATCATGTACAGGTTACAGGCTTAGAGAAAGATGCTCAGAAGACCTTATCCACTGCATACAGCCTGAATGGCCATCCCTCCATGCCAGTCTCAGGTCTGATCCTGCAATTTGATATACTTTTTTACTTGAGCAATGACATCTTCCCTTATACAAGGGACCCAGCACAGACCTAAGGAGCAAATTGGGTCTTTACCCCTCTCTTGTGCCCACTGTCAAAGAACAGCAGGAAGGGCACTGGCCTGGCAAGATTTAGATCAACTCCAGATGGTCCTCCCTCCCTCACAGCTTTTGTGTTTTCTTATTCTCCTTTTCTCTGCCCAATTTTGTGCCAATATTTTTTTCCTTTGTCAGAAGTGAGAGAAAACTTCATCTCCAGAGGGGATGTGAGTACCCAGCAGCAGATGCCAGCACCAGGAGGCTAAACAGCAAATTGATTTTGGGCCTAAAGGGATCCCAGTCCAGGGATTGAAAGAGATCCCAGTCCAGGTCCAGTCTCACTCCCTGAAATAGCAGGTACACTTTTTCCTCTGCTATTGGCAGAGTATCCTTGGCTATCCCTCTGGATTAATCGTCATCCTGACCAGGACAAAAGTGAATGCTTGTGATGTGTCGAAGAGCTGTCCTTCCTGCTCTCCTAACAAAGCCAGCAGGTTTATCGCTTAAGCCAAGAGATGTTTTTTTCTGAGAGGAACTGTAACAGAATCTGAAAGACAGAGATAACCCTGACTGAGCACTGGTGACACTACCTGCTTGAAGAAGGGGGTCTCCTTAACTTTCAAGCGAGCAATTGGCAAGAGGGAATACTATCACTCAGATGGAGGACTGGGCAAATAGACAACATTGGGGATTTATATCAAGACACAAGGACATTGCCTCCACTTACATGGCAAATGGACCCCCTGGAGACCATATGCTCAGTCCAGAGGGAACAGCTTCATGTCTTAGTGCTTGTGTTTTATATACTCTCTTCTAGCTAAAAGTATCATCTGTTGGGTTGATTAATCTTAGCTTTCTGTTCCAAAATAGTTGATATTTAAGATAATTGGAGTTTTCTATTACCTATACAATGTGACCTGAAGAGACCCAAAAGAACAAGCACCTCTATGGGTAGTACTTGCACCTCTATAGTACAGAGCATTTCAATGGTCTGTACATTTCAATATGCACAGGGTTGGGGTCATCCTCCTCTTTAAGGATTTGGCATGTAGCAACAGGCAGCTTTATTCAACTTAAAAACCCACCCAGCTGTGTTCTTCATTAGCTGAGAGGTAACTAACAGCAATAACTCACACACTTGAGAGTCACAACTCCCTTGATTAACTTGTGACCTGCTCAAAATACCTTTAAATGAAAGTTATTTTCCAGAACACTGGTCATTATTTTGTTAAAAGATATATATAGCGTAACAATATTTTTCAGAGTGCCAGTAAGCTCTAAGTCTAAGATTTTTGACTCCAGAGGAAAGGATGTAAACTGTTGAGAGAAACACAGAGCAGTAGTCTGCAGAAAATTTTGTCCAGGAATAGCTTTATGTGCTTTGACCAGATAAGACACATTTGAATATGCACCTTTAGGTACCCTATATGAAGTAAGTGCCTGCCACTTCTTCGGAGTGATTTGTGACAGTACATGCTATCTACAGTGAAACAAGACTCCTGACAGAAATAAAGGATAATAGTTTCTAAAACACAGTGAAAAAATGGAGTCTTTCCATTGCCTTTAATGGGCTTTGGATTCATCCCAAACAAGCTGCAGTGATGTGCTGCTCACTATATTTCACTGGCTCTTGCCCCTACCTTGTTGCAAGAGAATGTCACCTAGCAAAGTGTGCACTGCCTGCAGCAGCTCCACAGTGCTTCAACCCTTTGGGCTTCAGTCAACACCAGCAGCAACAGCCAGGTGTAGTGACATGTTTGTGACTAAGGATGGTCTGAGAGGGAAACAGAAAAACACCATCAAAGGCAGTGGCCAGGTCCAGCAGTTGTCACAAATGCAGCCCTTCTTCACTGTGCTCTGCCAGGAGGTCCCAAAGTCGCAGCCAAGAAGTTGTTCTAGCATTTTGGATGTGCAGCTTTACTGCAAAGCAGGGAAGACTTTGCAGAAACCCAGAGTTCATGGGCAAGACGTTGCTCCTTAGGTGCTGCTCCTTGGGCAGGGGTCACCAAGGTGCTACTCCTTGGGCAGGGGTCACCAAGGTGCTACTTCCCTGAACCTATTGTCTCTCCAGAGCCAGTGGAAGGGAGCAGAAGCTTGTCCTTGCCCACAGGAAGCTCCTGCTCAGCCAGGGACACGGTCTATGGGTATGCATTTCCAAAGATTCAGGTTTATCTCCATGTTTCATTGTTTTCTGCAGCAGCACCACCACATAGGGCTCTTGTCCCATCTGTCCCCATCCCCAGCCAATGCACCAGTTGTGCCAGCCCAGTTGTGCTGCAGATCCTTGCAGATACGCAAACACACCCCCTGCCCCCCTGCTTCCTGCTGCCCTATTTGCATTGTGGACTCCAGGGAGCCAGAGAGGGAAAAAACTGTTCTTGGAGCCATAGCTTCAGGCTGCTCTTCAAAAACTTACTTTAAGACAGCACGAACTGTCCCCATCGTAACGCAGCTGGTGACCTCCTATATCCCCAGGCCCTTTCTGCTCAGCCCTGCTCAGTCCCTAGAGCTAGCAGAGGTTTGACCAGCTGGGTGCCAAACCAAAGCAAAGTGCTGAAGCGGGATACAGTGCCAGGGGGACAGGGCCACCTCCCACCCCAGTTCACTGCACAGCCACATGGACGCTTGGAGGTGGCACATGTGGGGGCTGCCCCACTCCTTCTAGGGTCCCTGGGTTATAACCCAGCACAGGCTGCAGCCAAGTGAAGTTACAGCTGGGTGGCATGTAGGTTCCTGTTTTTCCTGAGCTTAGCAGGCTGAGTTTTTTGTATTCAATTCCTTTACTGGTGTGAATAGGAATTGCAGACTGTTTTCTCCACACTAGCTTGCTCCAAGTTACATATATGCAAAACTGGCTTGAGCTTAGGATTCAATGCACAGAGACTTCTGTGCACCTAGTAACACCTCAGAAATGAAAAGACAGAATAATTACTAGATATAGAGCTATTTGCAGCAAGAAAAAGGTCATTCTGTTGAAGATATGTCCTTTCATTCCTGAAATGAAGCTGCTGAAATAATGCTTACAGTGAGATTTAGCTGCAGAGCTCTCGGTAGTTTCATTAATAAGAATTACTTCCAGCCATTCTGTATCTGAAGCACTGTGACTCCAGGCAGACTCACATCTTCTATCAGGTACAAAACCCCACAACCATCAGCTCTCCTGCTTCATGTGTGACTGTTAAGATGCCATACGAAGGAAACCAGGCATTATGTCCCATTCTGGGGCAGCTGGCCTTTTGTGAAAAGTTCATTTTATTCATGAGCAAAAGCTGATTTGCTAAATCCAGCCTGTAAAACCAGAAGTTAGGGTAAGTGTAAGATTATAATCAGAGAAGTCAAATATTAGCCTTTTCACATCATAAAAATCCATGCGTTCTTTTTGGTAAGGAGATAAAAGGATTTCTTTAATCAGTGTTTGTTCCCTGACTGTAAGCTCACATCTAAAATCCTGGCACTGATCTTCAGTACATTTACTGAGACAAAATATCATTATTAACAATTAGAGCAGAGTTATTCTGAAATATTTTGCTGCACTTGACCGATTATCTTGGTAATCACTGACAGAAACATACAGACAACGAAGCCAAAACACAGAGCTGAATTCTTTCTTCCTGTTTTCCAGTCTTAGCCTCAAATTAAAAACCACTATGAGCCAGTGGAGTTAACCTATCTGTACAACGGCATCATGCAGTGTTATCACATGCAAGCTTATGTAGAGACTTACTCTTTCCATATTTACCAACTCTGAATTTGTTGAACCAAATTTGCGCACACACACACATGCTCACAGAACTCCCCATACTCTGCCAACCCCACATTGTATGAACCTTCTCTTGACAGGATTCTCCACTTCTGAAAACATGCTACAGTGGAGCTCAGTGCTGGTGACACTGCCCACCTCAGAAGCACAAGCACTGAGAATGTCTCCATCTGATAATACCTATTGCTCACTGCAAACCCAGATCTATAAAAAGATCCTGCAACCACATCCCTCCTAAAACAGGATTTGGCATCCAAGAGGTCCTACATAATTAAAGAGCTATGAAATAATGGTAGATGTATATGTAGTGGTACTGCAAAGTCATAGAATCATAGAATCATAGAATCCTTATGGTTGGAACAGACGTCAAAGATCAAGTCCAACCGTATACCCAATGCCACCAGGCCCGCTAAACCCACTAAACCATGTCTCAAAGCACCACATGTAAACGTTTTTTGAACACCTCCAGGGATGGTGACTCCACCACCTCCCTGGGGAGCCCATTCCAATGCTTAACAACTCTTACAGTGAAGAAGTTCCTCCTAATATCCAAACTGAACCTCCCCTGGCACAGCTTGAGACCGTTTCCTCTTATCCTATGGCTAGTTACCGGGGAGAAGAGACCAGCCCCCACCTCGCTACAACCTCCTTTCAGGTAGTTGTAGAGGGTGATAAGGTCTCCCTTCAGCCTCCTTTTCTCCAGACTAATCAGGTTCCGTATGCTACATGTGTGACCTGGATACCAGGCTACACTGATCTATGTGGATTTTGACTTTCCATCTTGTCTCTGTGAAGCCCATTTTTTTTTTAAAAAAAAGGAATCCTAATAGGCTGTATTTCAAAGTCAAGGACAAGCTCTGCTACAGCTAAAAGAATGGGTCCTGCTGGCCACGCTATTTCTGATACAGGCCAGGATGTTGTTGGCCTTCTTGGCCACCTGGACAGATTGCCGGCTGATGTTCAGTCGGCTGTCAACCAACACCCC
>NW_009626811.1:0-1875 GCF_000690535.1 Cariama cristata
CGGCCCAGCCTTAAACGGTGACACAGTGCCTGGCAATACCTAGGTTGCAAAATTTTATAATAAAAGAATATTGCCAGCTTAGCCAAATTAGAAATAATGGTATAGCCAGAGCAAAGTGCTCATGAAGATGTTCAAACCCAACGTATCCTTTATGCAATAACAATAGTTTCTTCATTTGCTGTAGTAATAGGGTCACAGGAGCAAATGTACCCTATCTACAATTTAAGGACTGCATATACAGGCAACATCTGCAAAAATGAAATGTTGGACTTCATTCCAGTTGAAATTGATACTTGCAAACATTCACCATGGCTGAGTGCTTAACTTAAATCCCTTCATTTTCTGTCATTAAATTAACAGTGTTTTTGGAGATTCTGCATCAATAATACATAGTAAGAATTAAAAGTAAGATACCCTGCATTCTTCTGCTGCATTTGTTTAGGAGACTTAATAGTTGAAATTCCCCCGACAGAACTCAGTAGGTGGAGAGTTACTATTTCAAAATTGTGAACAAACCTTATTTTTCAATAATCACTGTACTATTACAGTGCTCTTATGAAGTAGACAAGTAGTGTTCTTTTCCTTTTGCTGGCAGAAAAAGAGGAATTGAGTAACTTGTTGAAGGCTGTGGTGACTGTGTTAGACTGGCAAATGGAGCTGAATTTTGTAGATGAATGGTCTGAGCCTTCAACATACTTGCTCTTGGGCCCTGTGATTGCTCTGAGAGAAAGTTCAAAAGGAAACAAACTGAGAGGTATACAAACAGCATACATTTTTCATGAGTATTTTTATTCCACTCCAGCAGCTACCAAGCAGCACTGAAGAAAGTACTAGCCTAATGCAGCAATTGTTGCCACCTTCTGCTTTTGGCAATTTTTCATACTTCTTTCGACTTATTTTATTTTGTCTAAAAGTTCAATAATTCTTCCAGGCTTCAGAATTTTTTTTCCATTTGTTTTGTATTCTCTTTCTGTTACTGTTATTCATGTTCCATTCTTATTTAATTTTTTTCCTATTAGGCCAATACATATTAAAATCAACTTGAGACAGGCTACATATGAAATAGGTCATTAATATAAAAGATAATAGCAGTTGAAGGCCTCAAAAATGTTGCTCCTAAGCAAAGAAATTGGATTTTGGGGGATGCTGAGAATGACGAGGAGGACTAATTGATACAGAAAGATAAATTTTTAAATGAGCTTTACAAGCTTGTGATCAAAACAGCATTAAAATATCTGCAGATTGTGGGATATCTGGAAGACAAGGGACATATTGTGAGCAACCCAGACACACTGAATGTGGACTATGTGACCATCTGAACGCATGTAGAATCATTTTATGTTAGCAATAAGCTGAAGGGTATTTTGAGAATGCGATAAAATGTGGGAAAGCGCAGAGAGAGTTATGTAGGGAGGTAAGCTTGTGGGGCAGGAGATAGATAAGCTTGAGAAGCAAGGCCATGGGAGCAGAATCTAGGGGAGGAGTTGTTGGGGGGAGTTAAGCCGCGTGGACAGTAACGCTTAGCAAACCATGTATAGCTGATGAGCGCGTGGACAATGCATGGCACCAATCATAGGCTGAGCTATCGCGTGTTTAGAAAATGCAATCTGTATATTAAGGGCTACTGCTTGCTAATAAAGTTGGCTTTCTTCTGATCATATTGGTCGTGCAAAAAGTCTGTGAATTCCGCATCAAATGGTGCCCGAAAAGGGACCCTCGGATCGGTGTTAGCTGCAGCTGGAGACAGACTGGACAAAAAGCTGACGGAGAGCCGGCGGATCGAGGGGGCGGAATCCGGCCAAAGGTGAGTGCTGCCCCAGCACATGGGAAAAAACCACTAGTGGTCCTGTGCGGAAATCCGGGAAAAACCCGAAG
>NW_009626812.1:0-25211 GCF_000690535.1 Cariama cristata
CGGGCCGAAGGAAGCCTTGAGAGCGGGGCCGGTGCCCCGCAGGCCGTCGCACCCTGCCTCTGGTCTCTGTCGGTGCCCGCCACGGCACACGTTAGCTGCGTACTGCGGGCCGCGTGTGGAGCCGTGCTGGGCGCAGCGTGCAGGATGACCAGCAGTGAGTCAGCTGCAGGAGAAGAAAGGGCTGCTCTCGTGTTCGAGGCCCTGGTGTGGGACCCAGAAGGGCTGCGCGCTGGCCTGGGCTGCGCTACGGCCTCCTGATGTCGTGCAGCACAACGTTATTATACACAAAACCTGAATTACTGTAATAAGGGCGAGTTTATTTCTGGCATTTCCTAACTTCAGCACATAGTTTTGCAACCTCTATTTATTGTTTTTCTATAGAATTACATTTTCGTGTTAGTTGTTTCCCATATAAATGTAAATAAATGCAAGGCTTTGAGTGGGAGGTGAAAATGTAGTTGATGATGGTTTGTGTCATGCCATGGTCGCTGCTTGCAACAGTGTCTGTCCTGTTTTCCTGCAAGGCTCAGTTTTCCTAAAATAGCTTTTGCTTGATCTGGAAGTTTGCAAAAGTCATGCACAAGGATCTTCACTCCACTCCTGAATTTTTTCTGCAATTCTGTAATGATCTTGACAAAAAGTATTAACCCCTGATCTGAAATCCTACTGCTACTTTCTTTAACTATTATTGCCACAGCAGCTTGAGATGTGCTGTATCTTCTGTTCCTTTGAAAATTTGTTCAGATGCCTATCTTTATACATCTTAGCATGCCTGTGTCCTCAGTTTTATACCCATCCCGGTCTGTCAGAAGACCCCAGTGTGAGTCATCCAATTAGCTCTTGACTATCAAGCTTTTTTCTTATAAGTAGTTATTAATTTTGCATTCCTGTGTAACAGTACTCAGTCAGAAGCTGTTATGTGACAATCCAGTTCCTCTCAGGTTCTCACTGAGTGTACTTTGCCCTCTTCTTTCTTTCAACATTTCTCTCCCAGCTCTGCTCTCTCTTGACGTTTTTACTCTTGACATCTCTGCTGGCAATCCTGCTGCTTCATGTCTGTCTTTGCCTTGAAGGTGTCCCTGCCAATGTACTCTCCGTCTTCTTTCTTCCAGCTGCCAGAGGGTCATTTCTGGCATCCCACCTTCTTCTGTCACTACTTGCTGCAAGTTGGCTTCCTTTGCCATCGACCAAACAATTGCAATTTTCCATAGCTGCTTCCAAATGTTGTACAATCTCCTGATTACAACTTACTAACATCCCCCAGAGCATCGGGCTTGCTGTTTGACCAGAAGGCAAGAGGGAAGAGTTACTGGTTTCAGCTGCATAGCCGGTTAGCCAAACTGCAACCTGCGGGCCCCCCTTTGAGGCAGACCCTCCCAGCAGGGTCTGGGCTTCAGGTGCAGTCCCAGCCTAGTTTGATGGAGTGAAAGCTGTCATGGATGGCCAACATAATCTAATAAATTCCTCTCTGTGTTTAGCAGACATTCAACTATACAGCTTGGTTTTTTATGTATTTGAGTGGGATAATGTTCTGATGTATTTATTTTTACTTGTATATAATGCTTTCCTTTCCATGATGTGTTCTTCTGCACTTTGGAAACACAGCATTATTTCTCTCAGAAATTTTAGACAGCAGTAAATGTGAATAAATTTTTAAATTTTCTGAAACCACGTAAAATATTATTTAAAAGGCTCTCTTAACTCTAAAAATGAAATTATGCTTACAGTTCTGATTACATACATAAATAAATCTGTTATCAGCAAATGCAAAACAAATTATTACAGAGAATCTAGCTTAAACACAACCTGTCATAGCAAATCTAATGAAAAACTGGCATGTATCTAGATTATTTTCTACCTTCACCAGGATGTGTCTGATCAAAAAGGAAACCAACCAGGCAGACCAGGAAACTGTGGAAAGACTGTCACCTTCTTTGAGTGCTGTGTTCAAATATATGTCTAATCCAATTAAACCCAAATAAGCGGTCAAAAGGCTATGGCATGCTTTCCCAATAATTTCTCTTGTGGCAGAATTTACTGTATGTATTTCAATGAAGCACTAGAGTTACTGAGCTAGGCAGACCAGATGGAAGTGTTACCAATTGCTTTTCAACCTATTTAAATACACTGCCATTACCTGCACTTAATGTTGTGTCTTTTGCCTTAACGAGGTGACATTAAAGCCTCAATTCTGGAAAGAACATAAATGTGTTTTAAGAAAATTATTAGTTCCATGTTCAAAATAAAGGGTTATGTTGGGGGAGAAGAGTTGATACTTACTAAAAAATGATAGCAGATAATGAAAAGCAGGAGAAAAAAACCGCCGCTTTTCTTTTCAAACAGAAATAAAAGTACTGCTAAGAAGAGTTTTTCCAAACAGAAACGCAGTATCTTCAGTTTGAAAGCTATATTAGGAAACAGCTAAGCCATATAATCAGTCCGTTTAAATATGCCATGGTTTGGACTATCTCCATCTTCATATCAAGTTCAGGAGTCACATGGATGAGTTCATCCTACAATCAGAGTCTAGAAATTCTCTGTACTGTTACACATATCTACTTTAACTGTTAACTTCGTGTTCTGTAAATAGGTCTCTTGAAAAGTAAATGTCATAGTACGGAAGGCCCTACAAGTCCTGGAAACAGCATTAGTGGGTTTAGGCAAAGGACAAACACTATGTAGCTGACCTACAGTGCCACTCTCTGTTGGGGGTGGGAGCAATTTCCAATTTTGTCCTAATTTAAAACTAAAGCTACATCTCCAAAAATCATCATAATTATATTATTTGTATTATTTGTGTGGGGACATTAAAGACATAGCTTTCGTGGTAGCTGCTGCAGGAGTATGGCACTGCTTTCAGAGTACCTCAGCATGACCCTGAACCTCCCCATAGCCCCAACAAAATGCAGGCAGTTAAGTATATAAAACAATTTTCTCAGCATTATTTAAAAAGACCTCAAGCCTCTGTGCGGGGGTGATGAGAGAGAGAGAGAAGACACGTAAGATGTTTTATAAAGATATATTTTAACTTGTAAGGCACTCAGGAACTGTGGTGATGAATGTGACACAAACTTAAATTGCTTAGATATGAGCTCTGAACCACAGGGAACTATCCTAAGATTCATAAAGAGCATCAGATGCTAATAACTTTTAGTCAGTACCTACCTGGGCTTGATTTAACTGGTGACATACAGCTGAAATCCCTTGAGACTGATTCTCATTTAATGTCGACCACTACTTTGACAGCGTAAAGTGACCCCAATGAAAATAAGGATCTCGCTGTAATCTTACGCCATTGGGAAGATAAAAACAGCCTCTCACCCAAATTGGTGGGCAACTGATGCTAAAACAAATTTACTTCCCGCCCCCCCAGTATTTCCTTTTTTCCCCATTCAGCATTCTGACTGACTGCAGGAAGCTTATGGTGGCTTGTACACCATGGAGTTAAAACTAGTAAACGGATTGGTATGTTTGTTTTGTGCATGTCAAGGGGACCACAAAAGATTATTAATTGCAGAACTATACTGTCAGTAATAACCTTGATCTTGCACTGGGCATCGTTCTGTCACTGTCAGAACCTGTCACTGTTGTAGGAGATGTCTTGTATTATCTATCATGTTCTTGTTACATTTGCTGTTCACAAATACAGTTTGAAAACACAGTTGCAATTTCAAGTCATCTTTATGTTCCTTAGTTTTGTGTAAGTACTTTACAATTATACTCTAAATATTTTAAAAGGGATCCTTTTTACAGCAACCGTAAAAGCTTATTATATAATTCTAACAATTTTAATTAATATACTGACATTTTGTTGCTGTCTATATAAAATTAAGTTGCTTTTATTTTTCAACTGCTGCAGCAGCAGCAGCATCCAGGCACTGTCCTGCACTTCAGTAATGGAAATTTCCCAGCCTCAGAGCACACTCTGTCTCAGTCAGCTGCAATAAAACAGAGTGATTTCAATATCGTTGTGTGTTTCACTTGTCCTTAGTTATCTGGAGCTTGTATCTTTTGAAAACCAACTACTCCTCATGAGCTTGCTTCATCTTGCCCAAGACTTAAAATTCTGTAAACAAGCCGTGGAGAGAATTGAACCACCAGATAAAAAGTTATTTTGCAGGACTGACAAACAAAACATACATATAGTCAATATTTACACAGAATGTTATAGTGACTTGTGAGGATGCCACTGAAGTCCCAGTATATGACCCTTGTTTTCTTGTGCTGAAGCTTTATGCACTGGAAGGTTATTACATTTTTACAAAAAGATTTAGCTAGTGCATAATATCAGTTTCTTGATCTATGTATTTCTGGTATCATTGATTGCTAGGAAAATACGAGAAAATACAAAAAAGGAGGTGAGATCATTACAAAATCTCAGAAGTCTAACAATTTACAAACTAAAATATGCAGTCTGTTCCCCTCACTTGTTCTCAGTTCAGCTGTAGCCAGGACAAGTGATGCCTCCAACAGAGGCAGAAGTCAAAGAATGTAGAAACAGTATTATTAGGGTTTTATGTTGTCCAGATATTGCACTAATTCCATTTTTAATACTTCTTGCTCATAGCTAAAAATTTAGGGAGCATTTGTGATGAAGAGGTTGACTGATGTGAGGACAGAGGAGAAAGGATGATGAAGGAAAGAATGTAAAATAAAATGAACAGGTATTGGGAATGAGCTATGGGAATAGAAGGGTTATAGTTGGAGGGGCGATATCCAGACCCCACTGCATCTGGCTTTGTGCAAGTGAAGCACTTGGCAGGCACACACATCCCTTCATGGGGAACCAGTTTGAGGAATGATGCCAGACCTTCTAAAAAGAGCTTACCAGGACTTGCTTTCACTGATGTTGTCAGCTGAGGTGATGTTCATCACAAATACACGTGTAGCTAATGATTTTGTGATGGCACAGGTATACTTCCTAGTTGCTTGCTGTTACTACATTTAGTCTAAATGATGGGCAGTAGCTGAAGAGAAACAAGTGACAGGGAAGAGCACACTAATGGGATTCTGAGATTTTCACGTAAAAGTCACGAGGGTTCAAAATTCAGCCAACATTGATGCAACATCACATGACAAGCACGTGGCAGCCTTTATGAACAAATTGGAGGCCATAGCACAGTTATTCTGAATATAAGGTTCCACACAGGAGCTGTCATACTTACTTTCCTGTTGCTAATCTTGGCAGATAACAAGGAAACAGGACTGCGTCTTCTCCTTTGCTGGCCAGGTGCTGGCCCTGCTGACACTGAACTGCAGAAGAGGCACCTCCACATTTACGGCTGAGACACACTGCAAGCACCTGCAGGGAAATCGGCGTCTTTGCTCTCTAAGCTGCACCTGTGCTGCAGGAGGGAGAGAAGGTATCAGTCTCTTCTCCTTGCACTTGGTTCAATCCACTGACCTGAGAGCCCAGAGAGTCTGTACTGCATATTTTTAATAGATATTATATAAATTACAGACATCCATTTCTACAGTCTGAAATTGATGAATCATGATTCATTTTTAAAACAACCATTTCATTTGCAATGTTGCATATCTATAGCAGATAAGAGCTGTGCAGACAAGAGAGATTTCCTGAAGGAAGTGGTGTCACAGTGTTTTGAAAAAAAAAGAGCCAAGCTGTTGGAATATGTGTTGCGTTACAGGGGTAATGCAATACCTCTGAGCGCTTCCTGTTTATCATGAGCGATACAGTTTTCACCACATCATAAAACTTTCGAGCATTTGTTAATAAACACTCCTAGAGAAAAAATAATATCCAAATATACAAGCCCCTGTGACATCTGTCATTATAAACAAAAGAAGGTTTTCATTATATATATATATATCTCTCTAAGGGGACTATTTGTGTGAGAGAAGCAGATTTTGAGGGCCCCATCCACCTCCCACTGAAGTCCATGTTACATCTCTCATTAGTCATTGGACCCCAGCATATGATTTTTTTTATGTGTAAATAGCAAGATGTTTTAATGAGCAAATGTAATTTTTACTATCGGCATTTGTCATTTTTTCAAACAATGTGGGTATACAGAGAACAAACATCTGCAGAATTACGGCAGCGAGCCTTATATGAAAATGGCAAAAGTAAGATTTGCTTCTAACAACAATAATCTGGAAGTGCTGAAGTACCTAATCAAATACACAAATTGTGCAGATGTTCAGAGCAGTGCTGTCTCGCTGTGTGGCCTTTCTCACTTGACAGCTTTGTTGTCTCAATTAATTCTTCTGGATAAATTAACCTAGCCTCAAAAGACAGAGCTAGGGAGCAGAAGGGTGCAGATTTTTCAACACCAGCATCCTTGGTGGTGCAATTTGCAACCCCAGTAGATAAAATCTTTGGCAAGGAAATGCAAATTATTGAGACTGATTCAGGATGTTTTTGTGGTCGTGGCTAGGACTCGGTCTGCAGCTGACAGGCACACAGGGTGGGGGTCAGGGAGGAAATTCAAGGTTTCTGCCAATTCAATAGGGAATAAGCATTTTGAGAGGTAACTATACAACAGCAGTACAAAGACAGGCCTTGTGTCTCATACATCTTCACTGTTGAAGGAGGCTTGTTAAGTTCAGAGCAAACTGTAAGGCTTATCCGTTTGTTCAAGTTTTCTGGGACAAATGGGAACGTCTGAACTGCAGTTTCATGTGATAATTCTGCAGCATGGAAATTCAAGATGGGTAACAACTGTATACGGTTCTTACTTCTTTAAATAGTTATAACATTTTAATCTCTGCCATATAGACTGTTATCAGTTAGACCAGGGGAAAGATTCAACCTCAGAAAGATGGCCACCAGCACTAGATCTAGCTAAATTGAATTAATAATTAAGACATTTGTAGCTTTTTGGATTTTGAAAGTTTTAACAATGCGAAAATTATCTGGCTCATATTACCGTTGTCTTACCTGACATATGGTGGTTATTAGTCCAGATATGCGGACCTTAACGATAAGAGATGCCTTTTGTAAGTGCAATACATCCATTGAAATCAAGCACTACATTTATCTTAATGCATTACTCAGTCTCTGGGTTTTGTACAAGTGACACAGAACTGTTGTGAGGATCTATCAGCGTCTTGCATCTCAACTAACTTTTCAGTATGATGTCTCATTTCCCAGTGATGTTGACAGAGCCAGACTTAATCCCTGGCCTGGAAATCCTGAGAGAAAGACCAAGACCAATGAAAAGTATTTCTTACTTTACTCTTACTAAAGGCTGCTTAAAAAAAAAAAAAAAAAAAAAAAAAGAGAGAGAGAGAGAGCAAGAGAGAGAACACTGCTCTTTTTGAAGGATATGGCAAAATATCTGTAGATGATGCTCTGCATCCAATTTTACAGGTACCGTTAATGGTAGTAGGGTAAGATTAAGTGATTATGCTCTGCCAAACAGTATGTGTGGGAGAGCAGGCGGCAGATGTCCAGCCACTTAGGCTTACACCTTGTGCACCAGACCATGGTATGGAAATGTGTGTGGATATTTAATTGTTATTCAACTACAAGTTGCCTGGATTTATGAGTCTGCAAAGTGCAGATGCTGCAGTGAGAAATGAGTGTTTATTAGCACCGTAGCTGTGTTGGCCTTTCCCGCAGAGAGGCAAAGTACCCCTGTCTATAGAAAATGGATTAAAAGGGGGCAGCGTACCACTCTCATGTCCCATTTACCTTTGTGAAGTGCAGCTGGATAAATGCCAATATATGGATACATTTCCATCATGAACTCGGAACAGCTTTTACTGCTGCTTGTCACAGATAATAAAAATGCAGCAGCTGTCCTCTTATCAATCCCAATTTGGAGAAATGTATACCTAAATAAGGGGCAAAAACAGGACTCCTCCTTCAGAGACAGCTACATGGATACCCAAGAATAAACCCTTTAAGAGCTAGATTAGGAAGATGGGACCATTGCCCTGTATTCAAGCATTTTTCCAGTGCTTGTTGCAGCAACCTTCCACGGTCACTCTGAACACGTCCTCTTTCCTCCTTGGTTCCTCTTCCACTACTCTTACCCATGACAACCTCCTCCTGGGCTCCTGCAGTCCCGTTCAGTCCTTTCTCTGCGGTGTGGGCTGGCGCTGCTGGATGACCTCCCTTCACCTGTCCAGTCAGCCTCTCCGATCAGGCCGTGTTCATCCCGTGCCCTTTTGAGGGAAGCACCACCTAGGAGGTGAAGTGGGAGGTTAGGTGTAGAAGAGCAGCAAGGCATCCCCCAGCACACCCCAAATCTGCAGCAAAAATCTGACATCTGTACTTCTCCCAACTCATTGCAGTCCCAGTCTCCATTCTCACAGTGTCCAGCTCTCCTGGGCTGGTATATTTTTTACTATGTTAATTTTCTTACAGTTTATTTGAGCTGCATGAGCTCATCAAAGGGCCAGACGAGCACCAGACCTGTACAAAGAAAGCAGCAGGGCTGGGAGGAGAACTGTCCTTTTTGATACCAGCAGTCCATTAGATTTGGCTCAGCTGCCATGTGATATCACTCCCTAAGAGTAGTTTAATCTGTGAAACAGGAAGGTTTGACTACATTGCTGAGAAGCCTTCAGACACTTCTCTTGCCTTTGCCATCCTTCGCTGTACTTTTCTCTGTTCTTGAAAAATGCAGGAAAAAATAATCATGAGGGCAGTTTTATATTGACTTTCTTACCACCTGCTTTCTGCTTGTCCTTTTCCTCTCCTGTTTCTGCCATTTGCCCTTCCCAAAATCTTTCTGCTGTAATTCTCCGTGCTCCTGGTGACCTTGTCCTACCATCTCACAAGCAGCTGTTGACCTCTAGAAATGCACTCCTGGTCCAGGATCTTTTTCCTTGCAAACACACTGCACAAGCAAGACAGACAAACGAAGGCCTCCTTTCTCAGGACAAGCATTCAAAAAAAAAGTATTACACAATCCACAAGACATGCGCATTACTCACCAAAACAATCATGGGTATCCTATTTCTGCAACCCTGCCTCTCAGTGCTTGTTTCTTTCCAGTATCGTACCCATGTACTGAAGCCAGGACCCAATAACAACTGCCTGTGTATAAACCTAGAGCCTGCAATGGAGGGGGCTTCTTTTGTACAGCTATAGTAATGATCAGAGGCAGTCCTACTGTGAAGGACAGAAGTATCTTGCTGTGTTTGTTTTGTGATGTCGTCTCACCATTTATACTGATTAATTAATAAAAATAACAAGATAGAAGCTTTCCAAATGGAATCCATTGCTAACTGTCGTTCATTGCTCTATTCTTATTCCACATACATTAGGAAGTATGCATTATCTGATAAATCAAGACATAAGAAGCAAATAAATGCCTTTATATTGTAAGAAAAAAAACCCCAAACCTTTCTAGAAATAGTGTAGAAACATTCACATCCTCTATTTCTGTCTTTTATAAAAGGCAGGCTGTGTTTTATTATCATCAAGGAAAAAGTAAACAAATGTAATTTAATCAGTTCTGTCTTTTGTTGATTTGCATCAGCAAGGATAAAAGACAAAGGCAGAATGGAAAACAGCAGCTTTGTGCTAAAAGTTTGAATGCACAAAATACTTCTTTCTCCAGCTGTCAAACATTAAAAAACACTATGCATACCAGTAATAATAAAAGTGTCAAACAATTGACCACAATGGGAATCACAATGCTGCATTAAAAGCTTTAAAGCAGAGTAGGAAAGCTTCCAGCCATTTGTTAAACAGAAGTAAATGCTAAGATACTGTCAAAAAGTGTCAGAAGATGTTTTCATCTGGTCTAGTCAGTCAGATAAATATCTCCTTGCTTATTTCAGCCTGGTCTTGGAGCTCATGCCGATTCAGCAGTAACAGCTGTATGTGCCATTTGCTTTCCTGAGAATGGGGCATCTCTCGGTAAAACAGAAAAGGTTAATGTCCTTTCCAGTGATCAGGCCTTCATTGCATGTGGTGCAGGGCTATAATCAGTAATTTTGTATTTACATATGTAATTATGTATTATTTGGAGAACCTAACCTATTTGTTCAGCTGACAGGCGATGTTGTGATAAGGAATTTCAGCAGACAGGTTATTTATAGACCTTTTATCTTTACGTACAATCAGAACTAAAATGTCAAACAATAACCTAAATGAAGGGTCGTTTCAGTTCAACTTTTCTCCATTGTTGCTTTTGCCTTTATTTTTCCTCCCTCTGTCTGGTTACTGCCTAAAACTTGGCAGTGAGAGAAAAAAAAGGGAATGTGACTCACACTGACAACTTCATTTGCTGTAAGAGACCTCAGTAATTGCTCTAACCCACTTACAGGAAAGCTACCCCTCCTCTTTCTCTCTTCCTCCACCCTTAGACAGACAGAGGCCATATTTGTAACGGGAGCAGCCTGGCTGATCTCAGAGGTCATGCTATCACTTATGAAGTAACCAGGCCTCTTTCTTTTCACTTTTCTTCTTCTGGATTCAAGTGAACCCCTCACAAGAACTTAAAGCAGCTGCAGTGTAAGGGGCAGCTTCCTGCCACGGATTTCTCATGAACCTAATAACCAGGGTTTCCAAAGGACTCACGGCTCAAAAGCAGCAGGCTTGAAGTGGCTGCTCCCTCAACGTGCACCAGCTTGAGAGCCAGGATAAAGCTACGGAGGAGTCAAACAATTGTCGCCTTTTCCTTTTCTTATGGGATGGGGGCAGGGGACGGTAAATAGGAACAGGAGAAGAATCAGCACAGATGCCTATGCAGCACTCTACCAAAATATATTTTCATTTTTAATTATATAATCAACATAATGAGAGTGGCATTCGTAGTGAGGTGGCAGAACAGATGGCAAAGACGTTTAGTTTTCAGCAAGACGTTAATTAACAACTCTGGTTTCTGCTAGAAAAGGGGGTTTGTTCTGCTCTAGCAGGGTTAAGATGAGTGCTTACTACATAGGAAAAAACTCAGTTTCCACACACAGAATTGTGATCTTTATGGGGTTTTGTCCCTACATCCCTGTTGAAATTTCCAGGATACTCTCTAAAACACAGCAACATCCTACATACAAAGCCTTATGAAAAACCAGCACAAGTTTGGGTCCTAGCAGTAGCTTGGGATTCTCCTTGCAAACACTTTTGAACGCTCTGTGGACATACAAATGCAAAGACAAAAGGGAAGAAGAGTTAACATGATTAAGTCAGAGAGCTTTGTGCAACTTAAAACCGCAGGTGAGGCTTAGGTAATAAACAGCAGCTTCACAAAGATATGGTTAAAGTTAAAGTTTTCTTAGATGCTCTACATGAAGTTCTCTCTCCTCTTTCCTCTGTTCCACACACTCAGACTTAACATCTTCAGCACACTGATGCAGCCGAGTTGGAAAGAGCTATCCCAAGGGGGACTGAAGCAGAAAGTAGCTATGAAAGACATTTATTAAAACCATAGGCAGAGAATACATCACCCAGACACAATGAATAGGGAAATAGCACATGCAGCCGAAATGTCTAGCCTCTATTTTTCATCTGATAAGCTGGCTGGACAGCCAGGCACACTGAACAGCCCTCAAGCATCCAGTTCTTCCCTCCCTGTGCTGCCAGGTGATGTGAGATTGCTTTTTCCTGCTTTGCATTCACCATCAGAGGCCTTCCAGAGTCATACGCCCAAGTCCTGCAGAGGCCTGTGGGCCACATTCCTCCAGGGATTACATCCATCCCCAGCAGGAGAGAAGGAAGAGAGAACCAGGCCAAAAGGGATGGGCAAGCAGGGGCGGGTGGGGGTGGGGGGAAGTAGCTAGCTGTAGAAAATATCAAGATGAACATAGGCAGGAGCTGGAGGACAGTACTGCAGGAAAGGGAGAGGGAAAGCAGTCATATACTATAACAACGTTACATAAAATAGGGCAACAGGGCATCTAGATTCATCTGCTGTGGAGCTTGGAAATGAAGCCGTTATTCCTGTGTTTCACCACTCATCCCTGTGCTGCCAGCAAATATCCAACAGCTGACAAGAAACATCTCTGCCCATTCTAGTGACATCCACATCTATAAAGGATGCTTTTCCATTACTCCCACTTACTCAGTGCAGGCAGTAGATGGTTGTGGGCCTGTGCTGTAAGCTGAAAATCACATCCCTACCCATTACCCAGAGGGAGTGAATTATGTGATTGCAGATGATTTTTGTTTTTAACACACACATTGAAAGAAAACAATAGTTGGGATGACTTAAAAATTACATTACAGGAATATTGCAGTTCTGAAGTCCAACACTAAAAAATGACTATATGCCTGAACTAAGAATGTATGTTCCACCTTTCAGCAGCTACTTTAATTCAAAATATCAGGTCAGGCTCCCATGCCATATTGCTCTCAGCCATAAGAAAGTGCATCCTGACATTATTATGCTGAGCATAACTAACCTGTGGAATTGTACATGATTTGGGCCTCCGTCAGGTCATGTTGTGTTAAACCAGAAATGGGCCACAGAGGGGAACTCAGTATCTTGCATACATCAGATGGCAGAGATTCTTTGCAGATGATTTTCAGGAGAAGTGCCAGATATCACCGAAACTGTGCTTAGGAGGTGCAAAGTAGAGGAAAGAAAAGGACACAAAAAATTATATTCTGCTTAGCCTGTCCTCCTTTCGCAAGGGTTAAGAGCGAGATGTGAGTATCAATAGAACTGCATTTGTACTTATGGCTACTTCTTTGAGAAGAGAGAAGGGTGACTAAAAACGCTTCGCAGATATTACCTTTAAAAAAATAAAATCAACGTAACAAGAAGTTAACTCTTCAAGCAAAACCAAAAAGAAAAGCGACCAACAGATGCACAGACAAGCACTGACTTCAGTGGAGCTGCAAGGCTGAATTTGGCTTGAATTCTGTGAAGTACTTTCAAAGCAGGAGCATACTGCATACAAATGAGCGTTAAATAATTCGCATCATTAAGAGAGCTCTGAGCAGCTCATCTGGACTTTGAAAAAAGCTAAAGCAAATGTACATTGTTTGAATACCATTAGGGACAGTCATTAACTAGCATTAAGACATCTACAGTATAGACACTTAGTGCTGTAATAACAGACCCATCCTCCTTTCCAGGTTATTTTCTTTATTGATTTGTAGAATTTCTTATACACAAGCTTTAGAGCGCCACAGAGCTCAGCAATTCATGTACCCATTAAAGAACTATACAATTACTTCTTTTTTATATCACAACTTTTAATTTTAGTTTTATAGAAATGTAGTCCTGTTTGTTTGATGTAGATACCATAGACAATTTAAACACCAATGTATAGCAAAGAAACAAAGACATAAACAGGTAAATGGATTTATCCAGGCTGACACAGAAGGATGCAGTGTAACATGAATAGACTAAAGGGTCTGGATGCCCAGTTTCCTGGTTTAACCATTTCACTCAATCAGCTTTAAGCAGAGCTGCTGTAGGACTAGGATAAACTATGGCCTCATATCATATCTCAAGTGCTTGAAAACATGTTTCAGAAGTAGCAGGGACAGTACAGAAGAGGTCAAGTGAGGAAGGCAAGTTGTGCAAAGAACCAAAGGTACAATACAGTTTAATATGGTTGAAGGTATTCAAGTGCCAGAGCTGCAGGAGTTGATGAGTGATGGAATAGAGAGCTAAATATGTGCAGCAAAGTGCATAGGGGGAGGCAGGGGCAGGCAGCAGCCTACAGGCAGTTGAAGGGGAGCTGGAAGGAATCTTTAATGAAGGCAGAAATCATTCTGGGTGACTCAGAATATTGGTATTCACAAAGAGAATTGAGAACAGGCGAAAATAAATAAAGCTGAAAGCAAAACCCAAAGGCCAAATCCCTCTCAGTAGCCAGAATACTGATATAATCTGAGCAACCAAACAACAGGTCCTTGTGAAAACCTCTCTCCAGTTACTTCCTGCACACCAGCCTCTCTCCACGGCTGGCGATGGCTGCAAGCAGCTCCCACTGCCCAAGCCAGAGAGCTTTGCCGGCTGCTGTTGTGCTGACACCATTTTTCTTGCAAAACACAGCCCCAGTGGTCTTCCCTTGACACCCCCAGCCCTTGGCTTCCCTGTGACATCTCAACTAGCGCATTGTGTAACTTCACAAACTTCCCTTGAGCCCTGAGCAGCTCAGCTCGGCTTTCATTAGCTGCCAGCTTTTGTATATGTCATAGGCACACACATCGGTCACTGACAAATTCAAAGCCGCAGTAGTTTTATTTATGAGTGGATTTATGCTAGCCAACTTCCAGATCCTGCTGCCATCAGCCCAAAATGTATGCAGGCAGCATTTAACTAAAAACTCAAGTTCTACAAGTTTTACAGTGAAGACTGAAAAACAGATTAGTTTCAATTTTTTATAAGTGTGGCAGCTTTTTGCCTTTTTTTAAAAAATTTTCATTAAAGAGTAGTCAAAGAAGTTGCAGTTATATATATTGGAACTGAGATCAGTACGACTGAAGAACAGGAAAGATTTCCTGACAGTGAGATCTATTAGTCAATGGAGTAGTCTCCCAAAGGAGGCAATGGGAGCACAAGAAGTGCTTTAGCAGAGCCAGTATTAAGTGCTCCAAGTGATGCAGCCAGCTCCTAGAGGATTGCCATGAGACACAGGGCCTTCAGCGATGCAGGATGCCTGCCATTAGCCTGCTAATGCACATCCTGGCTCGGCCAATTGCTATTTGGGAATAGCTCATTGACTTAAAATTTCATTAACAAGAAAATATTAGAAGACAATTTCCTAATGGTAGGGGCAGGCCTTTGCAACATATCTTCCCATTACAAAAGGTGATTATTAGTAGGGGAAAGAAATGCTCAGTTTTCATTAGTATTTGTAGTAGGATTTATCAATTAACCTTCCCTTAAACTACTTCAAAGTGAAAAATACTAAATTGCTTGGATCCCCTCTCTGTCTCTTTTACCCTGCAGAAAACAGCCACTTTCCAATCTCTTGCTAGCATTACCAAATAAATAAAAAAGTAAAAGCCCCCAGTTACAAAGGGGCTTAAGATTGAGAGTACAGATCCATAATTTCTTTACCTTAGAAAGCAGGCAAACCAAGACGCAAATTGAGATGCTAAAATTAAGGCAAAAACCAACCTTATAAACATTTCCAGGAGGAAGAACATAATGGGGGGAAAAAATTAAAACTCTTTTTCAGAGGTTTTAATGTCAATCCAAAACCAAGCACTTGAAATGCTTTCCTCATAATCTTCTGGTTAGTATACACTGCACTGTGTAGCAGGAACATTGTTTCAATCGTCCAGTCAGCAACTTCCAAACACACTGTATTTAGACTTTAAATGTAAACTTAACACTGAATGTCTAGAGTTTGATGTTTACCTTAGCATCCTCATCAGTCACCAGTACAGGCAATCAGCTTTAGATCGTCTGTCCATGTACGATTTGATATTTCTAACATTTTTAAGAGATGAAAATCCATTGAAGGGTGGGACAGAGAGAGGGAGAGGATTACTTTTTGTTTTTAAAAGCAGATCAATGCAACAACAAAGCCTGCCTACACTGTTGAATTTGACCTTTGCCTCAACTGCAACGTTCCAAAAGATACAAGACTTCAGGTGACTGATATGGTAGAAAGGGGGAATTGGCAGAACGATTTCAGCATCTAACTCATTCTCCCATCTTGAGTCCTTCAATAGCAGGGCTTCAACAGGAGCAGTGCTAAAGCAGCGGTGCTCCAGGGAGTCTTTTGAGAGCCAGCACTAAGGACACGGTACCTTTAAAATCCAATGACATTTGGCCAGTTAAGTCTGACAGGGAAAACTCTTGACATGTGTCCACGCTTCACCCCATGCCGGTCATTCCAGCTGCTGGAACAGTTGTGTGGAATTAGCTGCATCAACAGAAAGCAATTGGGTGAAATATCTGATGTCAGTGGCCCAACTCGCATTACCTGCGCCTGTCTGTAACCCAACAATTAGATCCATCATTAGCAGCTTGGCTTAATTATAACTTAAAATTTCTTCAAGCACAGACTTTGCACAAGATTTTAAATTACTATAATTAATTATATAGAAAGCCTGAAGTGTCTCCTGGTCCATTGTTAAATTTTTTTTTCCTTTCCTCACACTGACACCAGAACTTGGTTTTGTAAAGGAACTGGGCTGTAGACTAAAAGAGAGGTATCTCTTATAACCTGATAAACACACAGAGACATACCTTTTATGTCTAATGTAAAGAGAAACAAGGCTTCAGATTTTTTTAATCTTGACTAAGAGATGCAAAAAGGAATATTATTCTAACGTATACTTGTTTAGTCCCACTCTTTACACGAATGACTTCTTTCCTGCCTCCCATTTAAAAGGCTTTTTGCACTCTCCCCCAATTACTGCTGTTGGCCATTATCAGACATCTGGTATTGGACAGCTGTACCCCAGCCTGAACCAACTACTTGAATTTTAAACAGTAAAAAGCAGAACACAGAATTAGTGCCGGAAACACTGCAACTTCTTAAAAGATATAGGGAAGAAAGGAAGGTATTATCATGCAAAGAAACCTTTCCTACTCAGCTTTCCAGTGCCTACCTGCAAGATGAAAATATTATGGGAATGGCACAATATGCAGAGGGCTCTTTTCAGTAATTTGTGGCAACGGGCAACATGACATATATTTTTTTGTTTGTTTTGCCTTGGCCAAAGGAAAGAGAGAGCCCTCTAGGGGTGGAAACACAAAGCCCTGAAGGAGTATTCAGACACCTGCAGAAAAATTTGCCTTTTCCATACCGAGCCTCTCCTGCCTTACCTTGAGATATAAACAGTTTCTTGAGCAGTGTGCAAGGGTTCAGAAGGTGAAGGTCTACGCAGAAAAATCGGGCTGGGTAGAAGAGGTCACAGGCTCTTTCCTGGAAGGGCTTATCTACAGCTTAGAATACGATGTGGGAAAAAAGTCTTCTTTCTATCATTTGTGCAATCTTTTTCAGGGAAAATAGAACATCACCAAGCTGCAGACTGAAGTCTGGCCCACCACAACATAGCTAGAATTTTTTCTTTTAGGCTATGCAAAAGACTTGTTTTTTGCCTTACTATATGCCTCAAGCATACAATGAACTCTTGTATAAAATGAGCAGGTTTATGTTTGCCAAGGCATGTTCAAAATATTTCTTTCCAAGAGCTACTTCTATTTGAAGGCTAGATAACAGCTGCATCATTTAAACATTTAAATATTTTCTCATTCTAATGAGAACTTAAGATTCTCTCCAAACAGCTCAACATAACAACATGAGAATGTGGCAAACCCAAACTTCAGAACATTTTAACTCCAGTAAAAAAAAAAAAAAAAAAAAAAAACACACACAAAAAAACCAACAAAAAACAAACAAAATCAAAATGCAAGTAGCAAAAAGCATCCAACAAGATATTAAAAATTAGTTGTAGTCCAACAGGTAACAGATTTTGTTAGATATCCAAAACAGAAAAGTTCAAGAACAGCTTAACACTTTGAAAAACACCAAGTTTTTTTTAAATATAAGGCATGTTGCCTGTAAGACATCTGCGCAGTTACGTATGTGAAACAGTATTAGCAGTTTGGTGAAACAGGTAAATACCCATTACAGTCTCTACACGTAATTTACAAGCAACTTTCTGCATGACATATTCAAGGTTATGCTTGGGATTTCTTAAAAATAAGAAATAAAAAATTAAGGACAGTAACATGAAAGCCCATAATACACATTAGTGCTACCTGAATAGTAAACTTGATCTAGATGCAGATGATGTTTTGTATGGCACACACCAAAGAGCAGAGACATGTGAAGTCTGCATTACTAGAGGAGAGCCAATATTTCCTGAAGTTCTCCAAGTCTCTGAAGAAACACTTCTGCTCACTCCAGTTCCCAGATGTAGGGGACAGGCATTTCCAGACTGATTTAGTGGAGCTGAAGAATTAATTTCTGCATAGCAACCCCCAGTAAAGTTTCCTAGAGAACCTGGATGAAACCAGCAAATACTAGTCCAGGTAAACTGAGCAGCTCTACAAGAATTAAGTAGCCCTCATTTGTGTTGTAACAGTCACTAATTCAGACTGCAACAGTAACATCTGCCTCATCACCACTGTTTTTTCATTACTTTCTACAGTCTAGGAAATGAGTGGTTACACGTTTTACAGCACATTGTGCACAAACAAACATACGTCAAATGGAGGTGGTTAAACAGGACATGAAGATTTGTTATTCCTTGCTCAGACAATTGAGGCGGATAATGCTTCTGTGTCATGAGCTCCATCAATGGTATCTACGTTTAGCTTCATGTAGCTTTAAATCAAAGTTTTACATTCATTTCCTTGGGCTTATTGATTGCTTCTTGCTCAAACCCACCAGCAACAGAGACTGCAGATGACTGATATCACAGAGCAGAAGGTTGGCTATGAGCCCCATGTTGAACACATGGTCTACTGGAGATCTGCTAGATGAAAAAGAAAACATTCATGAGTAAGATAGCACAGCTGACAAGAAACAGCAACGTCTGGATTTCACCTGCTACTAATCAAAAAGAGACAATAAAGCCAATGTCGGGCACCAGCAAGGATAAACAGTAGCGATGTCCAGTCCTGTTCTCAACTGTAGCTGGAATGGGCTCAGATCTATAGGAAGACAGTACCCTTTGTTAGGAAGTACCAAAGATGCCTACAAGACACTGGAGTGATTTTGTTCAGCTCTGTGTTGTTATCAGCAAAGAGTAGCTGTAGTTGGCTTTGGATTGTGGAGTTATTGGATGATGGATTCCCATAGTTACTTTACATAATCATGAAAGAACAGCAGCAGTTAGCTGTTGCTTATGCTCCCTGGTGAGCTAAGTGAATCACAGCCTAAGAAACTGCTGCTAAACCTAGTCAAGCAAATCCCCAACCTACACTTTTCTGAGAATTTGCTACTTTTCTAGAGATTATTACAAGTGAATTTTCACCCCTGGAATTCTTACTGTTAAAAAAAAAAAATAAAACAACAAACCAAAACCACCAAACCAAGAAAACATTTAAAACCATGAAATTGAAGATATTTTGAAGAGATTTGAGGTTTGATCTGAAGTAGGTTCAAGTATGCCTACAGTATCTTGAGCCAAATCGACCTGCTGATTGATTGTGGTTATACTTATTTCTGTATTTCAGGAAATACCTTATCTGCTTCCCTCTGATGCAGCATCCTGGGCTCTTACTATATTTTTATTTTTCTTATTCTTCTTCTTCACTAGGATAAATACAATAGCGTTTAGACAAACTGCCTAAGAGACTGCATTTCTCAGATCTCCAAGACTGTTAAAGCTTGCTTTTTGTTGAGTCTCTTTTCTCTGTCCTGCTCTCCTTACATCTTCCTTTCTTGAGGATACGAACACGAGGACCTCAGAAACAATCACACAGATTAGTTTAGCTTCTAAGCCATCCTTCTCAAAACTTACTCTATGTTCTGTAGTAAATTAACCCTAATATACTCCAAGAATTCACAATCCTTCCACTTCAGCAGTTAAAGACCACTTCTTTAACAAGTCTGCAAGTAAACAACAAATTGTCACGATCTCTGCTGCAACAGGGTCTTTCAGATCATTATCACATTACTGTAAGACATTAGGTAGTACGCAGAACTTAACCTGCATTATTACTGTTGTTAGCTGGTAAAAAGAATGAAAGAAAACTTAGATCAAATCAATGAATTAGACGTACACAGTCCACTTCTAAGACGGTTTTAATGACATCATCTTTTCAAGTAAGCATGCTCTGTGATCCCAAGGATTGTTTCCTTCTAGTGCTCCCCCGGTCCCTTGTCCCAGAAAGGCCCTATGGAAGAAGGTAAGATTTGGTGACAGGGTAGCCACTCAAAGATGTGCAATACGACCACTGCAAATCCAGCTACTTGAAGTATCAGAATGAAAAATACATTTAAGAAAAGAAACAAACAATGCTTCAAATCACTATACTTTATTAATACTTCAGAAACATCAGATCCTACAGTGGAGAGTTCTTATCCCCACCTGTTTCCAATCACTTCTTTGCAACAACTTCTTGCAATATGCAAATAGATACATGAGGCACTGTGTGAATACAAAAGTGACAATACAAAAAAAAACTCAACAATTAAACCTCATGCAATACACACATACATATATATATATATAAAATATGGTAATGTAGCATAATACACACAAGCACTATTAGAACAATCCATGTAAATGAATGTACAATATGCATAGCATTTAATGATCAATGACAACAAGTTTCTGACCTGTGCACAAAACCAGTCAGCTTAAATACGAGTCTTAAGATACTAGATAACTGGTTAAGCCACAGCTTATAAAACCTGCTGTACTGCAGCTTTTCTGCTCAGGGTCACAAGTGCAGATTAGCATACAAAATAAATAAGGACTACAATTCTACAACACTTGGCTAACAGCTCCTGTTTCAAAGTCACTGGCCCTCTTACTGTCATTCAAGGTTCATTAGCCAACACAGCGGCAAGAAATGTGCCTAAAGCAACAGTTCTGCTCTTGTGCTATTTTAATACTGATAAGAACAGGTATTTTTAAGTCAGCAGGAGTAGTTACAGAGGTCTAACTTACCACTAAATAAGCACAGGATTGAAGTTACCGTACAGAGTAGACACTGAAGAATTACACTGACTGAGAGGTTGATTAGCCATGTGGGATGCCGCAGTTACCAACCTATCTGTTTGGTCAACTACGGCGAGAAAGAACTGAAGAGGTGAAGAAAGTTAGAAAGCTTTTTTCCCCACTCTGAACTGTGCAAATGTCTGAAAACACAAATGATCTGCAGGAACAAGGAAATACAGAGGCAAGAATATTTCTCAAGTCCTGTATTCAGGATGAGAGCTACTGTTACCTGAAATAAGCTTAAGTATTCCTGTGGAGTAATATGCAAATAACAGGATTTTCTTCTTACACATCCAATACCGATCAATGCCAAAGACACAACAGTTGTTGTAGTCTCTTATCCTCCTAGCTGACAGGCTACTTTCTACACTCGGTGTTGCAGGCCTCCAAAGATCGGACCACATTCATTATGAACACAGATGAAATTAAAATTATAAAGCGGTAACTAAACTGACTTAACAGCCAATGGAGTTTACAGTCTAAGAAGCGGCATTTTGGGGAGGGTCTGACAGTGTAAAAGGACATAAACGAAGAAAAAGAAAATTGGGAAGAAAATAAGGACGAGACAAAGCAGTACTGACTTTTAGAAGAGGAAGTTAAAAGTAGTAAAAGGAGTTAAGTAAGCTAAAAGTACTTACAAGTTACAACTTTATACTGGCCTTTATTTTTTCCAGTATAAACTTTTAACCTCCAACAAAACAAACATCTTGCTATTACTAAACACACTGAAAGAAAAAAAAAAAAGCAGCATTAATCATCCAGTAATAAGCAGAATGCCTTTTAACAAAGTTAAAAAGGGCAACATGAAAAAGAGGAAGTCGTAGTATTTAATTGCCCTGAGAAGGTCCCCATTGGATCTCTCTAGTTTCCTAGCTATTATCTCTTTATCCTTAGACATCCAAATCGAACCATTATTCCCTAGATAAAAGGATAAATACTTCCTGCAGGGAGTGATGGTCACACCTTCCAGTTCCATTTTCCAAAGCGACAAACCTTCCACATGCCTAATGTATTGCCACACAAATGATAATAAACTTCAAGAAGTAATCTGCTAGATCAGGAAAGACTGATGCAGTTCTTGTGCATGGAAATCCAGAACCATTTAATCATTACTAAGTTCAGTACTTGCTATATTAATACCTCCTGGAAATTAGTGATCAGGCTTAACAGTTAAGAGAAAATTCAATAATCATAATCTAACTAGTCACAAAGCCCAGATACATTCAGCTCCTTAGAAAGTTAAATATATCTTCTCTCTTTAGACTAAAAAGCACGTATCAACAAGACATGAAACCCTGACTGAGAAGAGTTTGTTAACAAAATAAAGCAGACATTACAAAGCAGCCAAATTCATTTGCTTAAAACAGTGGTTTTCAGCTGACAGTGCACTGCCAACTCTTCTAGGTTGCTTTTTTTATTCCATTGTTTGCATTCCAAGAAGCTTGAAAACATTTCTTTTCCTATTGATTTTGTCCTCTTCTGTTTGACAAAAGCTGCGTCTTGCTAAATTTTCTATGCTGCCAACACAGCTGTCTTTTTGTTTATTTTTATGTGCACCAGCAGCAGCATGCACAGCTTGGAAAACACATTAAACTAGCAACACTGAACAGCTTTTGGGGAAGGCTTGTGAGTGTTCAGGCTCTGATGGGTCACACCAAAATAAAGGTTTAAGTGATTCTCTGGAAGACTTTGGTTTCCTGTTCTATTCAGAGATAAGGCTATGACAAGAGCCTACCAGTTCATTTTAAGGTTGTATTTTAAGAAGTGGCTATGACACACAGGTGTTCAGGTCCAGTCACTCTCTCATGTCTCCATTTGATTACTTTTCAGCTGACATCACTGATATCAACAGAAATAACTTTAGATAAAGTAAAATCCAATAAATATATTAAAAACAACCAAAACATGCAGAAAGTGGCTGGCTTAGCTCTTAGAGCTGTCAATGATGCAAAACAAATACTCAACAGGGCTGGCTGTTTTAGTGGCTTGATTTAGGAAAGCAGAGAGGACTAGCCTCTTGGTTTTGGTGCTGTCAGTTTTGAAGGTTATGATTAGTTTGGCAGAAAAAACATTTTTTCCAGCACAACTATTCAAATGAATAAGACCTGCTACCTAACGTGTTTAGAGAGAATACATAACTTAGTGTAGATTGGGAAGTTTTGAGCTCATCTAAAAGCCCATTTTTCTCCCTCTCCAACCCTTCCTGAACAACATTTTGTCCATCAGGAGTTGTTTGCTCCTCAAAAAGTCCCAAAAATGGACCATTACTTCCTAGTAGGATTTTGTCTGACAGCACAGGCCCAATTGTAAAAGGGACAGTAATAGAACTAAGCAGGGAAATTTAATTCAGGCTTAACTAGAGCTAAATTATATATGAATCATCTGCAATCTGCTTTGTTGTGGCTAACATCCCTCCACCTTCTCCCTAAAGCATTTGCTTGATACTTCAGTACTATAAGAATAGAAATAGACCATGTCTAGGGCTGTGCATTAAGTACCTGCATCCACAAGAATACAAGTAATTTAGCCAACACACTCTCGCACAATGAGTGGAGCTGCAATCTTAATTTAGACTTTAAGCAGCTCGACTAACTGTATATGCCCTTCACAAATTGAGGGTATTTGCTAGTTACCTTTTGTGCAACACCATTTAGAAATGCCTATGTTCCTCAGCCACTTGTTTTGGAAGCACCTTTTTGCTAGTTTTTAAAGGATTGCCTGGGAGGGAAGTTTAAACCCCAAACAGCTGCTTTAAGCTATCAACTGAAAATGGGTTTTCCAGTGCAGACAGCCAACTTATCTCCAGAATTCAGAAAGCAAGAGAAACACTTTCCCCAACATCCAACAAAAAAATGAAAATTTTAGTGGCTTTTCATGACAGAAAGCTAATAGTACTGGAAATGCTTTTAAAAAGAGCAGTATCTCATCTGACTTTGAATTCAGATAAGTGTCTATTAAATGCCATTAAAGTCATCACTATGATTAACACTATTCAACTGCCAACTCTGCTGTAACCACTCTGTGCCCAATTACTCATCTTATGAGAGCTCACCAGCCGTATCGATTCATTAACACACTTCATGGCATTTACTCATGGCAGCAGTTGCACAGTGACCAGTAACTGTATATACTGAATGCTCCATCTTAGCACTAGCTTACATACAAGGATGTTTAGCAAAATCCATTTAGTAGCATTAGCTTCCAAGACAGTGTTGAGGGGTCACAGTAAGTCACCTCACCTGCTTTTACTGTGATTCCTTCCTTGGCTGTCTGAAGACAGAGTTACCACATTTGAGTTTTGCCTTTTTAATGGGTGTGTTTCTAATTCTTTCAAGCACTGGTATTTCACTCTAAAGAACTGACATTTGTAGCTCTATTTTCCAGCCCACTTCCTTTTTAAAATAGGCATTAATAATACTTAAATGCATTCCTGTCTCTCCCTTTGACTCCTCCATCACTCAGAGGGTGGATTTTACTTAATCTCCCTCTGTTCTAAAAATTTTCCTGCATTTCTATCCTCTGTATTCTCAAAAAAAAAAAACAAACCCAAACCAACCCCCCAACAAATGTAATTTGTAAAACTGTAATCTTGTCTATGTTAGATCAGAAGATTTTACTGTCTTAGGTATGTTTCTTTGTAGGAGAGAGTGGGGTACAGAAGGGACAGCAAAGAAAGGTAGAAGTATGAGTTACCCATAAGCAAAAGAGGTGTTGGATACCCACTAAGCAGAATGACTAAAGCTAGTTTTCAATCAAGCACAATACAAGAATTTAAGCATGTCCTGTTTTAAAAAAGCAGGCTCCTTTAAGGAGCAATTTTTCTGATCCTGGGTGCTAAAATGCAGCAGCAGACATTCATTTGGAGTCTAGTAAAATAAGAAAATACTTTCATTTTTCATTGAACATTTGTCTCAAATCCTTCAGCTAATTTCTACAGCTTCAAAGATTTTGGCTAGACTCAAGAATTGGTTTTAGTGCAGGCCCATCAGAAAGACAACAAGGAAACAGGCAAATTAGTGAATTTGACATTGGTGGACAAGCATTAGTATATTGTAGATGACACTGCGAAGGCCCAGAGAGGCGAGAGCATTCTCTCACCGAAATTAAAGATTATTTTTAACCAAAGGAAGGAAAGAAAACAGAACAGCCAACACCAGAAATCCAAGAAGTCTGAAGAGGAAAGATAAGAAAAGCTAATGTAGCTAAACATAGCACCATTCCGTATTTTGGACTATTTAGTTCAACTTCATACCTTCTGCTAGAGCTCCCTTCCCCTCTCCCTTCACCACCCATGCTAGTGACACTTCTTATAACAGTATTATGCATTATAGCTGGTGGCTTCTAAAAGTGATACCGAAGTCGCAAGTGAAACAAAAATTGGAGGTTGCCTTGCCATCCCAAGGATAAGACTATCCTGATGACCATTTTCAACAGAATTTTAAAAGTGCACTTCCAAAATCCATACTTGCAACTCGTGTCATACTGATTTAACATCAAATTGAAATGTTGGTTTTTCAGTTTTAAAAAAACAAAACAAAACAAAAACAGAAGTTTCCATAGGCTTTGATCAGGCTGTCAAGAATAGATAAGACATCTCCGAAACCAATTTTCCCCTCAAATAGTATTTGGAATTTTACTGTAGATGACACGTTAAGACTTATTTATAATAACAATAATAATAATATTTATATTTTAT
>NW_009626813.1:0-3426 GCF_000690535.1 Cariama cristata
CGGTGCATTCAATCCTGCATCCAGATTGTTGGTCTTGGAAGTTCTGAAAAACTTAGTAAACTTAATTTTTATTGACAACTGAAATGGAAAATTATTTGTTGTGCATTTTCTGTCATGACTATCAGCTACACTGATAACTAAACTGCCTATTTGGGTGGTGATCCGTGAGCAAGTCATACTACAACAGAATCAGAATAAAAGATTCTAAAATTTCACATGACTGAAAACCTACTTTTCTCCACTCTAGATGAAATATCTCAGTGCATTTTTAGTTTTCACAGAGAAGCAGACTGCTCCACATGCTGGGGACCCTGAACTCGCCTTCAATGGAAAGTGAAGTTGTGAAACATCTGTAGATATCAGCATCCTAATCTAAAGAAAACTAAGAAGCATGAGGTCCCTCCACAGATTAAAACCTATGACAAGGCACATCAAATGAGCACTCCCTACTAATACGAACAAACATTGAGGAATATGTTGCAGTATATTTAAATAAATTCAGTACATTGCAGTCATCATTTTGATGACCTCACATTCTGCAGTTCATCAGCTGCCAGTGAAACAGCTGCACAATGTTTAATTAACTCTTGAAGGATGCACAGGTATTCTGCTGTTTGTTAGGGCCTCAGATTAATATTGGAAGTTAAAATCTTGCAGGCTATGCCAAAACCAGCAGAGTTATGAACACAAGAGATATGAAGAATGTAAAAATGCTTCTTTTTAGGCCTACAGACATGACATAGAGCCTCCTCTCACCTGGACCCTGGCAGTAATGAGTATTACAGAGACTTTTTAGCATGCAAATGCTCTGTTCTACAATCCCAAAAGCTCAGCAAGCCAACCCCCTAGGAACAGTTAACACACAACACTTGCTGAGGTCTGTAGCAAGCAGGGCAGCTTTTTTACTTCTGCATAAAGGATTTGTGAAGACATGTTAACAAAAAAAAATTTTAAAAAAGGCAAAAAAGCAGGTCATTGGTCTTCTCTGCTGACTATAATACATCATTTTGAAAAAAACATTGAATATTACAGTTGACATGAATTTACCTCAGTCCAGTTGCTCACTGTCCAGTCAGATGGGCACAAGACATCTCTGTTGCATGACAGATGAGTCTTTGGTTTAAGTAGGTGCTGGCACTCTGTGACAGCCAGCGCCTGCTCATCAGATCCCACCGTCTGGATGCAAAGTACAGTTCGCTTCTTCTGGCCTGTTGGACCACATGTGGTTGAACATTTCTGCCATTCTCCTGCCCACCATCTGAAAACCAGGAGGGTAAGAAATGTCAGAAAACAAACCATCACAAGCACATTAAGGAAAAAGTCGGAAACTACAAGAAAAAGAACCAGTAATTTAAATATTGGTTTCAGATATATGCTTTTCATATTAAGTCCAGATCACTGAAGCATTCCCATCTGCCGTGTGCTCCAGTACCAGCCAGTCACTGAAAGATGCTGATTCCCAGACGGTAGTAGGCACTGAGTATTATGCTTCTACAATGCGTAAGAATCCACTGAGTAGATGGTCTTTCAAATCCAAATTTGAGGAACTGCTAGCAAGTTCAATAATCTATTTATTCTATCGTATTGTTTATCTGCTTATTGCTACTTCAGTACAGAAAAAGTTAACAAATGAGAATCACTTGAGGGTCTGTAATGACAGCACAGAGGTGGAGGAGGTTCTCCCACACATCTACACAGCCAGTACTGCAGAAGTGCTCAAACTGGCCCTGTGTTACCTCCAGAAGGGGAAGCAGCAAGTCACACAGCTCCAAAACCAGGCTGGTCAGAGCTATGCTGCATGCACCTACGTGGGATCAGTGTCCTGTGGTGCTGTACCTCCGTGCCTAGTCTCTGGGTCTGCACTAGGCTTGACTTCCTGTACTTCATTCCTTCATGAAGTAAAAATGAGCCCCTTATGGGTCTCCCTCCTGATTAAGGATGGTTTTCTGTAGCGTGCTATGCAATGTTCCACTGAATGGAAGATAAATGTTTCCCATAGTGTAGTATTTTCCAATGTGAAACATCTCACCAACAAGAGCCGTCCCCTTTATATTTGGTTTACCGCAGCCTTTCTCCAGCTTCAGCCACCTATTTCTTCTCATGCTGACCCAGATGGGATCAAATATCTGCATACCTGCCTTCCGTGATAAGAAAGGAGGGCAAAAATTTCTAGGTTTGTACTATTTTAGAAGCATTGGTATCAACCATGACATTTGCCTAAAGATTTACCTTTATACTTTTTTCAAAAAAGAAACTCAAGAGAAGTCCTTTTCCTTCCAGTTCAGAGTGCCCTAGGCAAGAACATAGCTCCAAGCTGCTGTATAAAAAAACTGACCCAGCTGTGAACTCTAAGCTACAAAAGCTCCTAGACAATATTACTTGTTCCTGTGTTTTGAAGCAGTCCATGACAAAGCCTTAGGCTGAAAACAAAACAGGGATATATTTAGAAAACACCTTTCTACACAGAAAGGGAGAAAAAACTGGTTTTGGCTTACAACCAGCACCATTCTATTGTATTTTTTTCCTTTTAAGGTCAATAAACTTAGAGCAAAATAATTCTATTCTGATAAATACATCAAAGTTCAACTTCCAGTTTTATAACAGTTTTTGTTCCTTGCTTTGTCTCCCATCTTACTGCATTTCTGGCTTCTTCAGTTTGCTGACAATCCCTCTACCCTTTCCTCTGTCATTTCCATGTTCCTTCTCTGTTTCCTGATTAATTCATTCTTCAGTTGCAAATGAGCTGTCACTGATGCGGAAGGCACTGATATCTATTCCTATCATTAAAAAAAAAAAACCAAAAAAAACCCCTCAGAGCAATCAAGCTACGCACACAGATAATTTGTGCAACCATCTGGTCTTCTCTGGGGGACCTACACCTACCTTTCTTCTCTTGAGTTACGTACACATACTGCATTTCCTTTTAAATCACCCTAGAAGCCCTTTGGGGCACAGACTATTTTGCTACATGCTCTAGTATGCAGCCCATTGCCACCACAACCCCGTGCAAGGCCTCTGGACATTGCTGTAATAAAAGAAGAAATTAGTTTTCTCCTTCTCCTGCCTTTCTTTGGATTGTTTCTTGCTCTTCCAGGCTTCTGCAAACAACAACGGAAAACTAACAAGAGGTTAAAGAGAACAAGCGAGCGCACGTCAGCCAAACACAGCAATAAAAACCAGAAAAACATATTATCGCAACCTGAATCAAGCCATTTCAGGGTTATTTTCATCTCTTGCATCTTCTTTCCAATCTCATAATCTCTAGTATTTTGTAAATTGCTGACACTTTGGCGTAAATGCAACCCAAAGTATATGAATTGCCCCATTAATTTTAATGGAACCAGATCACATATTTCAAGCTACCAACATACTTAGCTGAGACCCCCTCCCTCACCATTTTCAAATGGCTCTGAGTGAGGGTTCAGC
>NW_009626813.1:3457-5450 GCF_000690535.1 Cariama cristata
CAGGTTTAAATACCGAACTTGTAGCAATAAATTATCAGAGGTTACTACAGAACCTATCTTGATCAGCAGTAATGGTACGTGACTAACTATTGCACGCAAAACATTTTTAAAAAGTCATGGAAGAAAGTAAGGTGCTTCAAAGTTAGGAAATTCCAGAATTAAGATGTTATCCTATTGCACCTTCATCGTCAATCTTAAATTACATTTAGTCATGTAACTTTTTCTATAGAGTTCTTCCTCATTCAGTGCAGGTAACAGATGGTACTGGTGAGCCAAGCAGTTAATTGCCTGACATTGTGTTTACCACACACAATTCAAAAAACTTCCTCTGACTGAAAGCTTATTCTTATCAATAACTAGAGGTTTTGATGGTGCATTTTCCTATTTCCGTTCTAGGGCACATGCACGTGCCTTAAACACTCAAGCATGAGAAACTTAACATGGAAGCACATGCACTCTTGTCTTTTCATGGTCCCCACTGAGGACTTCTGAACTGTGGCATCCTAGCCGAAGTGGAAGAAAGGGAAAGCAAGGATGGCAGAACATCTGCCATCCACTTGTCTATTCTGGTACAGGATGCCCCAAAGCAGGTCCTGGACCACAAAGAAGGGAGCGGCACCAGAGCGACTGCTTTGCCAAACTATTTATCTTGGAACTTCTGCTGCCTCCTCACACTGCAGAGGCATGACCAAAACTGGAAGTTACTGCTGAGCACACCACCAGAATTGACACAGCAATCTGAGATCCAAACATGCAACTTCTAAGTTGAAATGACCAACCTGTCGGACCTCCCAGCTGTGAGCTAGAGTGGAGGGCACTGCCAGACAGACTTAGCTTTGAGCATGTTATAAACAAGGCTTTCTATAGATTGCACCTACAGAGAGAGATGCTTGGTAAAGAAAAGGATATGGAGAAGAAAACTAGTAGGGTGTGCTGATTGTGGTGAGAGACTGGGACAAGTTGGTGGAAACTGAGGCCTGATGGCAGTCGCTGTCCAATATTTGTTCCTTCCTCTGGTTTCTAATGGTATTTACCACTACAGCAACTGAGTGGTTCTTAAATATTAATGCATCACCTGGTCCTTGCAATGTGACAGGACTGTCTTATCACCACAGGCAGGCACGGCTTGGAAAGATTGTGGTAACAAACAAACAAGCAAGCAAAATGCATGATTTGGGTAATTAATTTGTGTGAGCACTAATTTTCCTGAGGTTGTCGAACCAGAGAGCAGTCTGATGAAAGCATAACCTGAGTTAGTTTTCAGCTGCAGCTGTGAGTGCTTAGCTCTTCTGCAATCCAGTCTGGGACAGAGTTAGGGAGAAAATCTGATTCTCTCAGGTGCCATTCAGCTGTCTTAAATGAGACCTATCTCTTTTCCTCTCACACGGAGTTTCCAAGGTCTGTAACAATTAACATGGGGCCAAACAGCCTCATCCAACAGCTTTCACAGTCCTGAAGGGGAAAGAGGTCCAGGAAGGCTGGACACTCTTCAAGGAGGCAATCTTAAAGGCACAGGAGCACGCTGTCCCGATGTGCCGCAAGATGAGCCGATGGGGACAAAGACCGGCCTGGTTGAACAGAGAGCTCTGGCTGGAACTCAGGAATAAGAAGAGAGTTTAACAGCTTTGGAAGAAGGGACAGGCAACCCAGGAAGAATACGAAGACATTGTCAAGGCATGCAGAGAGAAAATTAGAAAGGCAAAAGCTTAGCTTGAACTCACTCTGGCCACAGTTGTAAGAGACAACAAAAAATGTTTTTACAAATATGTTAACAACAAAAGGAGGACCAAAGAGAATCTCCCTCCTTTACTGGATGAAGAGGGGAACATTGCCAGCAAGGATGAGGAAAAGGCAGAGGTACTTAATGCCACCTTTACCTCAGTCTTTAATAGCCAGACCAGTTATCCTCAGGGCAGCCAGTCCTCCGAGCTGGATGACAGGGGTGGGGGAACAGAAGAATTCCTCCATTATCCAGGAGGAAGCAGTTAGCCAT
>NW_009626814.1:0-3235 GCF_000690535.1 Cariama cristata
GAATCTCTGCTCCGGGCCTGCAGCATCTCTTCGCCAACCTTGGTGTCTGCGGGGCTGTTTCTCTCACATGTTCTCACTTCTCTCTCTCTCCCAGCTGCTACTGTGCAGTAGTTTTTACCCTTTCTTAACTCTGTTATCCCAAAGGCCCTACCACCGTTGTTGATGAGCTCGGCCTTGACCAGTGGCACGTCCGTCTCGGAGGGGGCTGGCATTGGCTCTATTGGACACGAGGGAAGCTTCTGGCGTCTTCTCACAGAAGCCACCACTGCAGCCCCCTCCCCCACTACCAAAACGTTGCTATGCAAACCCAATACACTATGTAGGAAAAATATACAGTTTAAATACAATGTTAAGTTAGGTACATCATTTAAATGCCTGAATTTAGATGGGCTAAAAGTTGGTCAACAAAATTACTTTTACATGAAAATTGCACTGATAATAGAATTGTTAGTGGCAAAACCAAATAATATTGACATTTACTTCTAAATTGCATGAAAGAAAAATGTTATTGTCCTCGCATAGAAATTCACTTTTCAATCATTTCTATCAAAACATATTATTTAGAATCACAATTCTCATAACCTGAAAGAAATTATACTTAACATTCATCTAACTTATCATTAAAGCCTCCTTTGATCTTCTGGAATAAAAATTTCTTGAATGTCATTAGATGTAGTATTTGTAGTGAAATGTACACATACTACATTACTATGCCTCAGTGTTGTTCCAGTCATTACAGAGTATGTAGATCTATCCATAGTTATAATTGTAAATGTAAGAGAGAGCACCAGTCATCTTTATTGCAGCTTTTTTTTTCCTTTGCAATCACTGTAAAGCAGCTGACCTTCTTTTTAGGTTGGTTACTGTCTTACCATATCTGGTATCTTTATGCTATACAAACTTCCAGAACATCGGTGAGGTTAAGGTTGATTAACACTTGTAAAAATGAGAACAGAAACAAAACACAAAGATAAAAAAGCCTTTCTATTACATAGGATATCAGAGGCGGGGGAGATATGTAATTTTTTTTTTTTGTTAATCATTGAGTCCTTAAAGCCAATGGTGATTTCAATATTTAATTATTCATTTTATTGCACAAACACTGATCTCAGTAAGAAAGAAGTCCCCCCGAGGCTTTTCCAATCATTTGATATAAAAATTTTACCATGCCCCTAAGGATTCTCATTTCCAGTCTTTCAAATCATGTACCTAATAAACTCTATGACATGTAGTGGCCCAGGAAGGAGAAATAAGCTCCTCTCTGTTGCCAAAGAGAACTGTATAATGAAGGTTTCAATTTTCATTCTCATCTTTTTTAACTAGAACAACTGAAAAAACTATATTTCATGTGAGGTAGTATTAATTAAGTTAATAAATTAGTTGAAAATAAATGTGTATTATTTTAACATTACCTACATTTCTTCAGTCCATTATCTTTCCATTCCAATATTTTTTTTAAAATCACTCCTACGCATTAAAAAAAAATTGTCTTCCATTTTGTCTAGGCTGTCAAAAAACTTCATTTTCTGGTTAATTTAATTGTGACTCCTTGGATACTCCTCCCACAACTTTCTATGCTAAGGATTGACTCACTGCCACCCTCTCTTCCAGAGTGAACTAAATAGTTCCTTCTGGGGTGAAAACAAAGCACAGTTCAAAGGACAATGTACTCCAGAGACCATTCTCAAGAACAGGAATTGATATCAACAAAAACTACAGCAGATCTGTATCCTTTCATCTCACAGCATCCTACAACAGTACAGAAAATTTGGTGTCCTGAAACATCCACATCTATCCCTTATGCCACACTTCTGCAAATGCAATGCATACCTTTAGTTTCACGTTATACAAACACAATTCTGATAGGCCAAAAGATAATTTTACATTATTTCAAGCATTTTTAACAGAGAAAAATCACAAACACATACATTAATAATTACGACCTAAGGACAGAAGGGCATAACACAGGGCCCAAACAAGACCCAGGACCAAATGCCGTGTAACACAAATATGATGAATCTCTTCTAGATTGTGTTAGCCCTGTACAGTGAGTAGGTGGGCCCCACTGAACCATTCAGTTTCTGGTAGTTAAAGTCAGACTTTCCTCAAGACATATCCAAATTCCTTCTTCCCTTACGAAATCCAACTAATTTAACACTAAATAGCTAACAAGCTGACAAAGTGTTCCCTTCTGTTATTACTACATTGAACTGGGCAACAATAACTTTCACAAACATTAAAAAATACTTACAATGAGTAAAGAGTGGGAGAGAGGACATGCACTCTTCCAGATGAGATTAAAAGCAAAATTCTTGATATTAGTAAATTTAATTCCTTCAGAATTTGTGGATACAGTTCAGCTCCAGATATAGACATCTAAAATTGGGTACCCATATATAGTCAGCTAAATACATCTTTAGAGTTCATTCACTAAGTTGACCAGGAACTTGACTCACATCCATTCACGTGGGCATTTAGTGCTTGTTCATATACTCTGGGGAATGAAAGATGCTTACATATGGCCGGCAGATGCAACACGGGACAAAGAGAAGACCTGTACTGTTCTGAAGATATGGTCAGAGAACAGTGAGGAGGATATCCTGGGGCACATCAAAGGGTATTGGCTGCCTGTGTTTGGGCAAGTGAATTAAGTGTTTGATTTCCAATGACTATAAGACCTTATACACATAACTCGGATATATATGCTTGCTTACAGATCTCTTAATTTGATATCCTAATTTGGAAGTGAATCCCACTCTGGGCATCTACAGTCTGAAGTTGATCTAAAACCTTTAGTGCTTGTTCTATTTGCATAAAGATAGGCATCTAGATTAATTTCAGACATCTACGGTATCCAAGACACCCACACAAGACTGGCAGGTATAGTGTCTTACCTAAGGGAGTGCAAAGCCTTCCTGTGCAAGCATATAAGCAAGGATAGTGAAATGGCACCAGACACATGATTACATCCATTGACAAAATGAGATCTTATAAAAAGTGCCATAGGAACAATGCTAATAACAACTGGCAGGACTAATCTAAGTTTTGGGCAGCTTAAGTTCAACCAATGAGTGTTATACCAGGTGATTGTCATAGATTCTGTAACATTTTTCATAGCAATGGCATTGTGCTAATCAAATTCTAATTCACTAAATTGTAACCTATATGCCTAGAAACCCTGTATGCCTAAATTATTGTTGTTAAATATTTATATAAATACTTATATTATTAAATA
>NW_009626815.1:0-3252 GCF_000690535.1 Cariama cristata
GGTGCTGCTTCCACTCTGGTTTCAAAGACCTGGACAAAAGTGGAAAATGTCCCTAGTCACCCAGGGGCAGTCTGGCACCCAAGACAGAGACCCTCGCTGTGAAGCACCCCAGCCTGCCGCTTGGCCTAGAAGGTCTTACCGGCACCGTCAAGGTCACGCAGGAGCTGGGAAGCACAGCCAGGACTGCCAGGCAGCTGCCATGCCTGCATGCATCCCTTCCAGAAAGGCAGCCAGGAAATAAAAACCCTGGTTCCTGTAGGAGAACTCGGCTGCTTTAAGTACAAGAAGTCCCGTGGTTGCAGGATGCTGCTTGCGGCGACACGTGGTGCCTTTTCCTCAATCTCCACGCAGCAGCTCCTGCTCCTGAGGCCCGTTTGGCTTTGCTGATGTGATGTACAGGTGCTGTCCTAAAAACAGCTGGAGGGGAAAGCCCTGTGCCAGGGGAAGGCACATCCATGGGGATGTGGTGCTCAGGGCCACGCAAGGCTGGGTGGGGTGGGACACCCTTACCTTGAGGAGGCTCGACTTGGCTTGGCCATAGTGGTGCTTCTCACCTGCATCATCCCCTGCTTCTCATCCTCATCATCCCGCAGCCTCTCTCCATCCCACCCAGGGCCCTTTTCACCTGCACAGTGAGTCAGAAAGGGGTGGGAGCGTGGGGCAAAAGGAGCGGCAGCTTACGATGGGGATGGCCAGCAGACCAAGCGTTCCTTGGTCGGTGCGTCCAGCTCTGAGCTGGAGCTCAGCTTGGTCTGCAGCTCGGTCCAGCTCACAGCAACAACATTGATTTTATCGATGCGAGTACGATACCCTAATGCAGGTTTACTTCGCGATGCTCACCTTTAACGCGTTTGTAGCTCAGCAATTAATTGCCTGCATGGAGTGAATCCTCAAACTTGCTTGGCCAGGCAGAATGCATGAAAAATTGTGTCTTGGTGCTGCCCACAGCTTCCGCGGCAGAGCTGGGCGCTCTGCCTGGCCCCGCCACAGACACCACCGATTCAGCCACTTTGTCTCCTGTTGCTACAATTAGTGGCATCATTAATATAATCTTAAAGTTTTCCTGCCCCAAACGCAGTCTGGAGCTGGACTGCATTTGCCACGGTGGGGTGGGTTCAAACACGCTGGTCCTTGACCCCTTTGCTGTCCCCAGGCTGGCGTGGTGCCGTGCATCAAGACTCACAGATTCATCTCCCCGTGGACGGTGAACAAGCATCAGATGTAAACTTCTGCTTGCTGCCAGCTGAAGATGGATTTGAGCTGGCAACCTGGAAACAACAGGCTGCCTTGTGTCGTCTCCATCCCCTAACCCCAGCAGATCCATGGCAACTCTCCATTCCCCAGCCCCGACACCAGCTCCTTTGCCGAGGGCGAGGGCTCCATTAGGGGAAAAGAGAAAAAAAAAATAAGTTCTGGCAAGGAGCAAAGCAGATGCATGACACATAGTTCTGCTCAAAAATATGTTGGGTGGCAGGGATTTCTGCGCTCTGCAGCAGAGTGACTGGATCCATACAAAACACTGCAGAAGGAGACATCCAGCCTCTCGCAGCTGCCGGAGTGTCCGGGGCATCCCACCACCAACGCGTTCACTGCTTGGTCCCACTCCCCCTTTCCCTGAGTGTCTCTAAGCCCAGCGTTTTTCCTGGGTCTCTCTCTCTCTCTCTTTATTTTCCCAAACGGGCTGATCTGGCCAAGGGCTGAAAGTTGAAGCCTGACATCATTTCCACCTCCAGTTCCACGGTCTTGGTCTTCATGGCTCCCGCCTTTCCTTCCTTTGAACCCAAAAGCCAAGATCAGCAGGAGTCCAGAAGCACTGGCTTAAGCTTTTCTCGCTTCTCAGGGCCTGATTTAAACCCCACATCCATGGACAAAAAGCTTCCCCTGGCTTCCTGGAGCTGGGGAGCCTCTCCTGGGGAGGAGGGAGACGAAGGACAAGGGGAGGTCCCACCGCGGGACATGCAGTCCCCAGCACAGGTCCTGCCCTGAGCAATGAGGTTGGGATGGCGGTGGCTGGAGGGGATGGGGCGAAGCATTAACCTCCCATTTACCCACAGCAGGTCAAACCCACTCAGCTAGTTCAATTTTTTTGAAGATCCCTTGCTATGAGGGGATGGGTCTGCGGGTGGAGACCCCCTGGTGCAGTTCAAAGGCCCCCCCATGGCAATGCCTGTGCAGGCTGCTCGCTGCCAGGAGGATGCAGAGGACTCCTCTCCGTAAAGGTCACCAGCCCTTATTCTAAACCCTCAGGTACATTTATATTTAATCCCTCGCACGAACAATTTTCCAGGCATATTTTGGTCTTGAAAGGACAGCGCCAAGGTGAGCCGGCTCCCCTGCGGTTAGTGGGATGGAGCTGTTGTCAAGCAGCTGGAGCAGGAGCAGCACGGTCCCTGGAGTGGCTGCATCCATCATCTCCCTGGGGCATCGCTCATCAAAAGCTCTCAAGCTGCTGACAGGGACCCCGGCAAGTCCCCACTCTTATTGCTGCGGAGCTGCATGCTGGGACCACCCCCCCCTAGCGAGAGGAGAGCATCCTCTGGGCAGGGGGCAGCCAGAAAGAGAGCGTGTTTCCCCAGGGTTTGTGCCAGGTGCAGTGGAGGGGTGAGAGCCGAGGCCAGGGCTGCACGGTGCCTCCCGGCAGAGACACGTTCATGCTGGTGTGAGCCGATCGGCTGAGGCCAAGTGCTCCGTGCCCAACTGCCTACAGTCCCAGCCCCTCCAGATCTGAGGGAGCCTCAAGGTCCTCATCCCTGCTTCCCACCGAATTTCAGCACTCAGCATCCCCACAGTCAATTCAGGAGACGCAGAGGTGACAGCCGTGGGAGAAGCAATCGTGGGCTGCCACTCGCTGTGTTATTCCTCCGGGAGCACATCTGGCTCATCTCGGCACCGGCAGCAGAGATCTAACCCTGCAAATGCCACCCAAGGTCGGGAGCTCACGGGGGTCCGCAGCCCCCCTCGGCCAGAACCACACCTGGGCAGCCAGTGCCGGCCCCGTAGATGTTATTCCGGAGAGCGTTTAAGGAGTTGCGTGTCACTACAGCGTTTTGGTAGTGCATTAAATAACATGACTAACGTTTGTCACATGTTTGTTCTCTCATCCTGTCCCCGGGAGGAGAAGCGTGTGTGGGGGAGTACTTTATTTTCCATTTTAGAACATCTATACGTTTTCCTTGATGTTTGTGGCAGCGGGAGGAGCGGCAGAACAAGGGCTTGGGATGCTGGTGTGCGATAGGGCTGCGAGGGGCAACT
>NW_009626815.1:3287-3574 GCF_000690535.1 Cariama cristata
CGGGCTTGCGGCAGGGAGGTGCGGGGTGGTGGTAGGACCCCTCGCTGGGGACCCATGGGAGGAGCAGCTGGAGAAAGCAGCAGGAGGACCAGAAACTTCATGCGGCAGTGAGCAGGACCTCCCAGGTCCTGCTGCTGTTCGGGGGGCTGTGAGCTGCTCTGTGGTGTGGCCTTCCCCATCCCTGCCCACTGGGGACATGGCTCCCCCCACACCTTAAAATATGCAGTGCTGTGGGACGGGATGGGATGGGATGGGATGGAGTGGGACAGGACGGGACGGGACGGGAC